>NC_134474.1:32144861-32184861 GCF_964194025.1 Convolutriloba macropyga | reverse complement strand
GTCCTCTGATCAGACAAAAGTGCGGTCGAAACGTCTCTCTGATCAGACAAAAGTGCGCTTGATACGTCCTCTGATCAGACAAAAGTGCGGTCGAAACGTCCCTGATCAGACTAAAGTGCGTTCGAAACGTCCTCTGATCAGACTAAAGTGCGCTCGAAAACCTCCCCTGATCAGACTAGTGTGCGCTCGAAAACCTCCCCTGATCAGACTAGAGTGCGTTCGAAATTGTCTCTGATCAGACAAGTGTGCGCTCGAAGCCGCCTCTGATCAGACCGTCCCAGACCGAAGTGACCCCTGATCAGACAAGTTCCAGACCATTGTCCAGACGAAAGTGCGCTCGAAGCTTTTTCTAGACCATGTAATTCGAGCGCACCTGGAAGATGTGTGCGCTCGAAACTCGTCTGATCAGGGGTCACTTCGGTCTGGCCACCTCGACCTGGGTTTTCTTTTTCTTCACAGAATTAAAAGCTTCCAGTTGTTACAATAATGGCTATGCAGACAGAAAGCTGATAATTCCAACATTGAAGCTGACGTCACTTAATTGGCCCTACTTTTGAAAAATTTTATTGTGGAGACAAGCTCCGTGGCACCATTATGGAGGCAGACTTGTCTGAAATTCAATATTTGATCTGAAAAATGCTTTATGCTTCATAACCTGAGTACTCGATTTTGATTGATTGATTTAATAAGTATTCCCTTGACTGCTTTATCTTAACTGAGTTATAGACCTGATATAGCAATAGTTATTTTTCAACAACAATTTAACATCAACAACAATGCTAGAATTGAAGATCTGCTAAAATCATTTCTGGCAAAAAAAACATGTCTCACCAAAATAGAACCAAATCAAGTGAAATATCCCTAACATCGTATAGCATCTTACGAGTTACCCTTCGAAGCATCTATTAGTAAAAAAACAAAAAAACAAAAACTAGTCGTACACGATGAATTACAAATTGAGGTGAACAAATACAAAACCTGGCTAACAGAATTTATAACATTAAATGAGGAATCGAGAATTGCAGATGCTAACGATATTGCAAAATTAATGTCAGAATTCTAAGTTCTCTTTTTGCTGGAAAAAATGCAGCATATTAACGGAAAACGATTAGAATTTGCACAAAAATACGAAAACCAAAAAAGATTTGAAACCAGAATTAAAACAAATTTGTGAACCAAATTATGAATTGGGTTATTTTGCATTTTGCAAATATATTGAAGGGGAGCTCCGGTAGCTTGAATTTTCTTACCGGAGGCTCAGAAACTACAGTAATAAATGATAAAGACAAAACTGGATCATTGTTATTCGCACCCATAAAAAGAATAGCATCAACGTCAACACGGAGGGAAATATTTAATCAAACAACAATTCAAACCAATGCTAAAGCTACTATAGTACCAGATAAACATTTAACATCAAACCTATTTCCAACAAAATTCAAAATAAAATTCGATTGTAGTTCATACTTATATGACAAAGAAAAAAGAATCAGACCTAGACAACTCAATTTCAACATCTGTAGAGTTTGATCATAACAAGATTTATCCAATGTAAATAGTTGAAAATAATCATGAAGATCAAAATAATGAAACAGAAATAATTGCAAACGGACTATCTAACATCCAAAAAATAATTACGCAAAAAAACAAACTATAGAAATAGAGTGATAAATGACATAGAGAATAAATAGACACAAAGTAACAATAAACCGGAGGGAGAACGATGGGAAGGATTTGAAAGAGCTTTCGAGAAATAAGATGGAACAGTAGGAGAAATCTCACTCAATTACGAAGACAGAAAAACCAACAAAGAAATACCGTTCTTTTTAACCAAAACGGCAAGACCAACGATGGCAAAACACCATCAAACGGATGCTGATAGAAATGCACAAAACGAGGAACGTCATATAATGCATTCCGAACCACCATTACCGTTTCACAAACAATTAATCACAATGAGCATTCATCAAGAAAATATATCATAAAACAATCAACTAGTAGTTGCTCATTTCCAATGACCATTAGACCTTTTGACGGAAGATACCCTGGCGGCTTCACTCATGCAAAATGCTTAAAAATTTTATGAGGCTATCTCCGGCTGTTTAAGTTTCGCAAAGTTACGGTTAAATTATTGATAAATTTTCCCCACTCTTCAACCCGACTGTTATGAGAGACCTTATAAATCCAGCTTCGCTGTGAATCCTCCTAGACCTGGGTTTTCTTTTTCTTCACAGAATTAAAAGCTTCCAGTTGTTACAATAATGGGTATGCAGACAGAAAGCTGATAATTCCAACATTGAAGCTGACGTCACTTAATTGGCCCTACTTTGAAAAATTTTATTGTGGAGACAAGCTCCGTGGCACCATTATGGAGGCAGACTTGTTTGAAATTCAATATTTGATCTGAAAAATGCTTTATGCTTCATAAACTGAGTAATCGATTATGATTGATTGATTGAATAAGTATTCCCTTGACTGCTTTATCTTAACTGAGTTACAGACCTGATATAGCAATAGTTATTTTTCAACAACAATTTAACATCAACAACAATGCTAGAATTGAAGATCTGCTAAAATCATTTCTGGCAAAAAAAAACATGTCTCACCAAAATAGAACCAAATCAAGTGAAATATCCCTAACATCGCATAGCATCTTACGAGTTACCTTTCGAAGCACCTATTAGTAAAAAAAACAAAAAAAAACAAAAACTAATAGTACACGATGAATTACAAATTGAGGTGAACAAATACAAAAACTGGCTAACAGAATTTATAACATTAAATGAGGAATCGAGAATTGCAGATGCTAACGATATTGCTAAATTAATGTCAGAATTTTAAGTTCTCTTTTTGCTGGAAAAAATGCAGCATATTAACGGAAAACCATTAGAATTTGCACAAAAATACGAAAACCAAAAAACATTTGAAACCAGAATTAAAACAAATTTGTGAACCAAATTATAAATTGGGTTATTTTGCATTTTGCAAATATATTGAAGGGGAGCTCCGGTAGCTTGAATTTTCTTACCGGAGGCTCAGAAACTACAGTAATAAATGATAAAGACAAAACTGGATCATTGTTATTAGCACCCATAAAAAGAATAGCATCAACGTCAACACGGAGGGAAATATTTAATCAAACAACAATTCAAACCAATGCTAAAGCTACTATAGTGCCAGATAAACATTTAACATCAAACCTATTTCCAACAAAATTCAAAATAAAATTCGATTGTAGTTCATACTTATATGACAAAGAGAAAAGAATCAGACCTAGACAACTCAATTTCAACATCTGTAGAGTTTGATCATAACACGATTTATCCAATGTAAGTAGTTGAAAATAATCATGAAGATCAAAATAATGAAACAGAAATAATTGCAAACGGACTATCTAACATCCAAAAAATAATTACGCAAAAAAACAAACTATAGAAATAGAGTGATAAATGACATAGAGAATAAATAGACACAAAGTAACAATAAACCGGAGGGAGAACGATGGGAAGGATTTGAAAGAGCTTTCGAGAAATAAGATGGAACAGTAGGAGAAATCTCACTCAATTACGAAGACAGAAAAACCAACAAAGAAATACCGTTCTTTTTAACCAAAACGGCAAGACCAACGATGGCAAAACACCATCAAACGGATGCTGATAGAAATGCACAAAACGAGGAACGTCATATAATGCATTCCGAACCACCATTACCGTTTCACAAACAATTAATCACAATGAGCATTCATCAAGAAAATATATCATAAAACAATCAACTAGTAGTTGCTCATTTCCAATGACCATTAGACCTTTTGACGGAAGATACCCTGGCGGCTTCACTCATGCAAAATGCTTAAAAATTTTATGAGGCTATCTCCGGCTGTTTAAGTTTCGCAAAGTTACGGTTAAATTATTGATAAATTTTCCCCACTCTTCAACCCGACTGTTATGAGAGACCTTATAAATCTAGCTTCGCTGTGAATCCTCCTAGTGCTCTCCAATATTTTCGGGTTTTAAAAGACGCCTTTTTGCACAAGTGAATTAATGGCTCAAATTTACTTGAAGAAACACCTGAAATTACCTGAACTCTTTAGGCGAGTTTTTCTCAAATGAACTACAGCTGAATTTGCCTGAATTTCTCTTGTTTTTTTAGTTTTTCAGGCATCACTGGCTGAACTTTAACCTGAAATCATCTGAAAAATACCTGAAAAAAAACACCTGAACTGTTCAGGTGATCCAAACTTTCCGGGTCTGTTTACCAGAAGTGCTCCTGAAAAAATCAGGCAAAAACACCTAAAATTTTCAAACACACCTGAAAGTTTTGGATCACCTGAACAGTTCTGTTGTTTTTCAGGTGAATTCATGTAAAATTTCAGCCAGTGATGCTTGAATAATTCAGGTAATTTTCACGTAAAATTCAAGCAAGTTCAGGTGTACTTCCGGTGAGAATAATTTGCCTGAACGTCATATGAGTTTCTGTAACTGTATCGGTGATCATATTAGCAGCCAACAATACCAGTGAAAACAGTTTTGTAGATGCGTTATATTCTAACTGCAACTTAGGAATCTTCGAGCACTTATGCTACTGAATAAACTTATTATAAGTGCTCTTTAATAAAAAGTGGACCTAGCATAAGTTGAATTAATTTATTGTGACCCAGCCATAGCATAAAGTGCGAAGAAGTAAGTGGTCGAGTTACTTTTTTCGAGGAAATATTTTCATCGCAAACGTCAAGTCCAAAATATTTTCATTGAACACAATTCAATCAGAATGTTCTCATTAGAACCTGTTTAACCTGAATCCAATATCTAGCCAATACTCCGAAGAACTGCAGGTTATGAACAAATCGGGTTAGATGCTATCCGTTGTTTCCGAGATCTGAAACAAAATTGCTTATTGTTTGAAGCAGATTCATAATGCCAAATTGGGTAAACAATTTTTTCAGCATGTATGATTCCTCAATGCTAAGACAGTTAAATATAGACCCTATAAACAAAGTGAAATTTATTTATTTACTCATTTGGTCAAGTTGCATTAATTTGGTAAACAATCATCGCTTTCATTATAATTTGGCTACCATAGGACGACCATTTTATGAAGAATCTTCATATTTATGAGTAACAATATATAGATGATTGTCGTCAGCTGCAGTTCTAAGTCTATTTAAGTTTATGATCCGTTCAGAATCCATTTAGTTGAAAATACAATGAAAGAGTCTTGGGTTTTCTCATTGGTAGCTGTGATCTTAGCAATAACAGCCCTGATTTGTTCCCTGTGTGCCAACAGCAATCATGCAGCAACCTATGAGGACAATGACATCGGCAAAGGTATTTCCAGTGTTTCTGTCCAAATCCTAGCACCGGGTGCACGATTTTTTGAGTTGATTGCCAGAGGTCGTCTCTGACGGTTACCCCTTTTTGAAAATGCGCAGAGGGGGTACCACATTCAAACCAAATGGAGAGGGGAGGGGGAGCGAGAATCTCCTTATAACGGGCAATAAAAGGCATCCACTACTTACCGTAAACGAAATGAATTTTTAACCCTTTCGGTTTAAACTGAAATTTCCGTTTTTACAAGGCTTTTCTGATTATATGTAAAGTAATTTTTAAATTGTTTTATTAATGACTATGCAATTAAATGTTAGTGCTTGAGCTTTTCAGCTAAGCTGGTCATTCCTTTTTCGATTCTCAAACTTCAGATGACTACGCGTCATTAATCCTGCAGAAATCGTTGATTTTGAACGTTGATTTTCGGAAATTTCAGTTTTATCTCGATAAAAATTAAGAGAGTCCTTGCTTCTTTTCTATTCCCTGGTGATGAGCGGATTCAATTTTTGCAAGAACCTTGCAAGATGATGCAAAACTTGCAAGAATCTTACAAGATATCAATCAAGGCAAAAAATTAAATCGGGGTACAAATATTTTATGTTGTACATTTGTATTGTGGGTATGTTCTGTCGTCAAATGAAGTAAGTTTTTTATGTATGTTTGCTTTTGATACTTATGGAATCGTCACTAATTTTTCAAAAAAAAAACATTTGAAGTTACTACGGGGTAAAGTGACATTAAAATTTTTTCAACAGAAACCATTGATTTCGTTTTTCAAACCAAACATTCGGAAGATGTCATATAATTGAATCAAATCATATAGGACACCTCTAAGAAAAGGGTAAGCGTAAGCTGAAGTGAAAACAGTCACAACTAAATTCAAAACAATGATAGTATATTTTCATTTTTACATTTTCCTGTAAAACGTTGCAAGAGCGCAAAAGTTTGTGTCACTTAAGAGCTCCATTCCCAGGTTGAGGTCCCAGACCGAAAGTCGATATGTCCAGACCGAAATGAACGCACAAGGTGGCGTCGTGCGTTCAAAATTACACGGTTTGGAAAAAAATGAACGCACGATAGTCTGAACATATGCAATTTTGAACGCACGATAGTCTGGACATATGCAATTTTGAACGCACGATAGTCTGGACATATGCAATTTTGAACGCACGATAGTCTGGACATAAGCAATTTTGAACTCACGAAAGTCTGGACATAGTGACTCGGAGCGCACGAAAATTTTTTGAATGGAAACAAGAATGCCAAAAACTAATGAGTCCATGTTTGACTAAACACTCTTAATAGAGTGCTCACTCAAGTGAAAGCTTTTTACCAAGAAAATCTCAACTCACTTGAGTTCAAAAGTTACAAAACATCGAACGCAGGAAAATTCGCATCCAACATTTTGCTTTGCTTAAAACAATTTCACACCTAGAATTATAAACCCTTGCTGAAGTTGCAAAGCAAATCATACTTATAATAATTAGGTCGCTGGCACCCCCCTTCAGCCGATACTTTCATCGAACATCTTTTATTAAACAAAATGCAGCAACTGCATGGGCACTTCATCACAACCATCTCCCTAACGTATCTATACTTGAAACGAATACATTATAAAAACGTTATCTGAACATGAACGCACGAAAGTCTGTAAATACGCATTTTTGAACGCACGAAAGTCTGGACATAGGTGTTTTTGAACGCACGATAGTCTGGACATGAACGCACAAAAGAGCACACGATTTTTCATTTAGAACGCACTAAAGTCTGGTCATATAAGATTTTGAACGCGCGAAAGTCTGGACATAAGCACGTTTGAACGCACGAAAGTCTGGACATAGGTGTTTTTGAAGGCACAAATGAGCGCACAAATCTTAATTTGGAACGCACTAAAGTCTGGTAGTATAAGATTTTGAACGCACGAAAGTCTGGACATAGGGAGTTTTGAACGCACGATGAACGCACGAAAAATTTTGAACGCACGAAAGTTTGGACATAGGCACTTTCTGTCTGGGAGGGTCTGGACATAGACACTTTCCGTCTGGAATGGTCTGGACATATCGACTTTCGGTCTGGCACCTCAACCTGGGTTGCAGTTTACCTCTTATGTTACCCAATTTTGCCAGTACCCAGGTTGAGGTGCCAGACCGAAAGTCGATATGTCCATACCGAAATGAACGCACAAGGTGGCGTCGTGCGTTCAAAATTACACGGCCCGGAAAAAAATGAACACATGATATTCTGGACATATGCAATTTTGAACGCACGATAGTCTGGAGATATGCAAATTTGAACGCACGATAGTCTGGACATATGCAATTTTGAACGCACGATGGTCTGGACATATGCAATTTTGAACGCACGATGGTCTGGACATATGTAACTTTGAAAGCACGATAGTCTGGACATATGCAACTTTGAACGCACGAAGGTCTGGACATGAGGACTTTTGAACGCACGATGAACGCACGAAAAATTTTCAACGCACGAAAGTCTGGACAGAGGCACTTTCCGTCTGGGAGAGTCTGGACATAGACACTTTCCGTCTGGGACGGTCTGGACATATCGACTTTCGGTCTGGCACCTCAACCTGGGTATTTTCACAAAAATAGAGTGATTCCCTTTTTGAAGCAAAAAATAGATGACACAAAACACTGACGATAAGAATGATTCAAAATGCTGCCATTTTATCTAGGGAATTTTTGTTTCTTTGTCAAGATATAAATTTTAAAACTTGCTGAAGTGACAAAAGGCAGACCAAAAATAAATTTCAATTTTTTGTGAACTAACATTGGATCCATACTTTAGTGGTATTGTCACTATTAATACAGACAAACGTGCATTTACAATTGAACTCAACTTGCGTCATAAATTCACTCTCAGGTATCGCCCCTAGAAAAAGGATTTCAGTTGCAACTCTCTCTCTCTCTCTCAGTTCACTGTTACATAGAAAAGTTAAGCTCCTTTCACTCTAGCCGTCAAAGAAAACGCAAGTTTTATAAATGGAATTTACTTTCCTTACGTCAATGTTGCTTGAAAACTCGACAAGACCCTTAGGTTGCTGGAACAAGTTTCAAGTCTTGATTTATCGGTACATCCCCAGGGAAAGAGTCGCCTTGGGCTGGTTATTCAATACTGATAACGTCGTATTTCAAGCCTTAACGAGGACTTGAAAAGTCTTTTTTCATTGAAAATTTTGATTTGACCAAAGGAGGTAGCTAGCGTGCCGTGCCATGATTTGCACAGACTTAGGATTACAAAAAAAGGAGGGGGACCAAAAAAATGCAATGACAGAACATGTAATCACACCGGAACTCTCCGTGGAGAGGATAAATTACATATGCTGCCTTTTTGGCGATGCTTGGGAGCGTCTGATCCTAAGCGTCTGGTATTAAGCACGTTTTGTCGGGTTCCTTTCTAAGGATGTGTGTCAGTCTACATTTTGTTAGCTGCTAACTTTATTAGATGAAGGTAAAGTTCGTCTTCACCTCAAGTCCTCTGAAGGACGTACACAAGCTACCAAAACACGAAGAAGCAGTTAATACTTTTCTCTTGTTCTTCTAAATATTCCTCGCAACGTATTGTAAAATTGGAAATCAGCGACTTAACAGCTCAATGACATTGAAAAATCCACTGAAGCTAAAAAATGAAGAAGAGGGGTGGTCAATAACCTCAAGTCTCTAATATAAGTCAAAAGGTGCAGTAGCATTAAAGCTTGCTAATGAGATGAGTTTTTTTTATGCAATAGACCAGATGTAAAAACACAAAAGTAATGAATTTGAAAATAGCCTACGGGATGATTATATGCCTAAATACAGGCCACACAGTCTTGTTTGTTCTGTGGTTTTCTCATCAAAATTAGTGGTTTCAGCCTTAGGGAACCTGGGATATGCACCTGTACCTTGTGTTAAAAGGCGGCGAGATCATCTGTAGCCTTTGAGAGAAAAAACCGTTAAAGTAAAAAATGTTTTCTTCGTAAAATGTCATGTGAGGGTCTTCTTTTCAAATCATCTGCAGCAATATTGCATTGTGGCTGCAAAGTCTTAATTTTTAAATAATAATATCGCAATTGTTTTTATTGATATTTTTGAAATAGAGCTCTAACTTTGAATTAAATGATTCTTTTTTTCTCTGCTCTCTTCCTATAAATAATTTATGATGAAAATTCAAACGATTGAGATTATTGTAAACTTTTTTTCAAATAAAACTTCTGCTTTTCTACTGACGGTTTATTCTTTTGTTTGTTATTGCAAATGTCTAAATAAAGATTTTGACTTCCTGAAATGTTTTGCGTAGCCCAACTGTGGAATATATTGCCAATTCAGTCATTTGGACTGGGCAAAAAACTCAATCAAAACCTGACAGGGCGTACATGTGTTTCGTATTTGATTTGTTGTCTTGTTTTTGTTGGTTGTTAAAAAATTTTTATGCTTCGTTGGGACTAGAATTTTTTTCTTAAGTGTTTTTAACAATTCAGTGTTATTTGCTTATGAAAAATGATTCAATGCATCACTCGACTAGGCTATATAAGCCTTTTGATGCCCTTCAAATTTAAGTGATGTGTTTGTATTAATAACAATAACATGTCCTTAGATTTGAAAACCGAATACGTTTTTATTTGTTGGAAAATCCCGTGACTCAACTATATGATCATTATCATAGAAATTATTTTACTATGGCTGTGAATTGTAGCCGATCTGGTACATTTGATAGATATTCAGATAATACAAATTTTTTACGCTTTCTTCTTGTGTTGGTTCTTGATAGGAGCCATTGATCGGAACAAATGGAGCACAAGAAAAAAAATTGTTTGAAGTTTTGTTGCTGCTTTGTGATCCTTAGGGAGATACATGACAATCATAAGTTTTCGGAGTTTCCATTATCTTATCCAATCAATATGAATTCGAAAATTATAGCAGTTCTTGCTCTCAATTGCAAAAAAGGTTTGTTCGATTTTCGAAATGAACTTGCGAGACTTCAGATGAAGAACTTTCTATGGTAAACGAAGGATTGATATCGGGTTTCTTAATGTACAAAATTTGATTTTTTTCTTTCAATGGCTTTTTTATATCAAAAAGAATGTGAATTTAATCCTCACAAAAATTAAAAAGCCACCAGAATGTCTGCCATACAAAAAATCTGGTGTATCAATCCCGTTAACCTGATATCATAAAGGACTTACGGTGATCATACAATTTAATATTATATTTGCATAATTTGCTGGTACCAATGAAAGCATCCCAAAAATTTTTAAATGATGGTAGAGCAAGCACAAATGTCAGTCTTATTTAAACCATAATAATTCATATGGTCTTCAGTTTCATTTATCCGTATCAGGATTTTGCAAATTTTTTTTAATCGTGCGAAGACATATATGGAAAAATGATTGACTAGGTTGGTAGTTGTACAATTATCAAGTATCGTAAAATGAATAACGCAAAAAACTTTTCAGAGTCTGATCTGAACTAACGACCATCACGCTTCAACACTATACATTAGATTCACTTAAAACTTAAGGAGTTTTCATTTTTTTCCTGCTTATAATATAGTTAATATAAAGGTTTTCATGTGAGCCATATTAGTGGTCAAGTTTATAAGTCAAATTATTAAGTCTTAATCATTTATGCTATTTATCATAAAGGTGAATAAGGTTCGCTATAATAGTTCGAAGTGTCATACGAGTTCCTTGAAACAGTACAAAGAGCGCACAAAGAAGTAACGTGCCATATGTATTACACATCATCTAAGATTTTTTTCATGAAAACCAACTCGTGTAAAAATTTTTTTTAACTATTTCAGATAAGTTTTCCTCCATTGTCATCCCTGGATTCCGCAGAATAAATCAGAAATCTTTATTTCAATCAAATCAAGCTATTGAGCTATTGCTGGTCTTAGTTGAATGGAGAAGTTTTTTTAAAATAATCTCTTAATGGTTTCCTAACTTGATTTTTTGTCATAGATGGAAAAAATTGTTCTGAGGATGAAATTTAAAAATAACATGAACCTTTAGTGTCGCCGGTTTAACAAAGTTGCCAAGTATTTGAAGAGATTTTTGAATAAATAAAATACTCAAACTCGTCAAATTGTTGTAACAGTTTGTGTTGTTCTAGTGACTATTGGACTCTGGAAGATGTGCAATGGCGAATTAGGATGTTATGACATACGTAAGTAGGCATTCTATCTTTACATTATTTCTTTATCAGTCTAATTGGCTTTCTATCATTACATCAATTCTTTCTCAGTTTCAGTGATGTTCTATCTTTAAATTAGTTTTTTTTTCACATAAAAACTCACACAAAAACTCCACAACAAAACTAAAGTCTGTTTGCATTTACTGGCTATTTTGAACGCCAGCAAAAAAAATTAAGCTAACAAATTTAGTTGAGCAAACATTTTAACAAAGTACATCCCCTGTTGAGGATTTCGTTGGATTCAAACATCAGAATTGTCGGTTTTCGTTGGTTTTAATTCGCCAAAACCAATCAAAGCCCTTATGTTTTTTTTCTTCGTTTTGATGGGTTTTCGTCGGTATTTAAACGTAAGAATCGTCGGTTCTGGCCGTTCTCAAAATCTTACAGACATGACAGTCCCTGGCAGGATTCGAACCCTCGCTCCCCAACCTGCTATCAACCTTCTCCTCCAGTCGCCTGATTTCACTCTACTTCTTTTGTATTTAAAACAAATTGAGACTGACAGTACCAACAAAAATGACGAAAATCGATACTTCTTACATCAAAAACCGACAACACAGACGAAAACGACGGTAAGCGACATTTCCTACATAAAAAACCGACGAAATCAACAAAATTCGACAAAAAAACGACGCTTCTTGCGTCGATTTTGCGGCATTTTCTCAACTGTGGATAAATCAGTTTGTATTAAAAATTGGTCTCAGAAAAAAAATGGATAGTTCTTTTGGATACTGATTTAAACTACTCGCCTGTTAAAATTACCCGCATTACGTGGCCAACGTCAGAAAAATTGGGTATAAATGTACTCGACTTGTCGATTTTTTTTCACGGCCCATATTTTAAGGCAAGTGTTGTAAGCGTGAGGGTAGAAACGAAAGACTAAGTTAGTTAATTAGAGGCTAAGTTAGTCCAATTTGCTTCAAAATTGAACTTAAGTGCTCTCACTTTTCACAAAGCCTATTTGTAGGGCTAGCATAGAAATTTGGGACATTGCGTTGTGATTCATGTTCACGCTATACGTAACTGGTTTCCACCTTATAAGAATTATTTTAACAAACAGCCATGAAGATAGTGTCAATTGATCCATAAAGAAAAAGCCCAATTGCTGATTTCAAAATTTTCCCGCCGGATAATAATTGCGTATTAACAGGACAATTAGCATCTTTCCAATCACTTATCATTGTTCACAAGAACAATTAAGTTTTTGAACTGGATCCCCGGTAATTTCAAATAAAATTCGGGTAAAAAAGTTTCGGACTAATATACATGTTCAAAGTTGTGGAAATGGGTCAAGCTCATCCGGTGAAAACTCTTGACAAACTGTAACTCATTTCTACAGGATAACTAACTTATTTCAACGTTTTCAGCTGAATTCAAATTGCGAAAGGGGTACAAGAACCTTGAAGAGTGCGGACACGTTTTATTCTCTCGATTTCACAAACCGCAAAATTTATTGAGTTTTGTCTTTTCTGACATTGGCCGCGTAATGCTGTGAAATATTGCCGCCATATTTTGCCACTGTAGCGTTCCAAAGACTTTCGATTTAGTCTTGTTGAAAAATTTAGGTTTCCTTTTGATCACCAACATTTGAAGTTGAAGTTTTCATTGTCAATGGTATTCAAATTAGGTTTCCGTGATATGATCTGCACGCCAATAAACTTGACCTTTCTTATTCATTCTTTCTTAGGATTTTTATTCCATGCCAAGCTCTTATATGGTTTGTTGATGATCCAATTCTTTCGCTAGTTATGTCAATCTGAGTGCAGTTTTTTGTCGTCATTTTGTTTCAGCATTGATCTGCGACAAGTGTGTATCTAAGTCATTGTAGCGTCCTCTAGTCAGACATAGACTTACAAAAAGTCCCAAAGAATTTATTCGCGGGGTCAAAATTGTCCAATTTTAGCTTTTCGAGTTTCATAGTTCTGGATCAAAAAAAGTCTTTTCATGGTCCAGCAAAAAACTTTTTTTTGTCATGACGGGTCTTTTTTTCATTGGTCGAGGAAAACTCTTTTCGTAGGTCTGCTTTTTTGCAAGCTCGGCAAAAATAATCTCGTGTGCTGCTGCAAATAATGAAGCAGCAACGGAGCAAAACTAAACAGCATTGCATCACTGTAGACTAACTTGAAACGCAGTTGTAAAACTGCCAATTCTGAAATTCTCAAGATAAAGCAGTTATCGGAAATGTACTATATTAACGCATTACATGATTGAATGAAAATAGGCATTTTAAATGTAATGACTTTCTTTGCATTAGCCTCGATAAAAATGTAAATTTATTCAGATGTTTTACAAACACAAAATTATGAAATTGAACCATTTTTATTTTAAAAAATGCATCTTTTTGGACATATTGATGATTCTTCAGAACGTAAAACATTGAAGATGATACATAAAGACATAATTACTACACTATAAGCAAGCGTGAGAAATAAAAATGCACGGAAAAATTCAAAGGCAAAAATGCACACTCATGGAAAAATATTTGCTCGAATTGTCATTTGACGATAGATTTGACCTAGTCAAGAAAAGTATGAAAAGATTTCTTCTTGACTTGTGATTTGAATTATGCTCGACCCAAATTTTCTGCTCAAAAACTTTGGTCGAGGGAAATCACAGAGCTAAAGTTTGGTCAAGCAAAATTCCAGTATAAATTAATGGGTCGAGCAAATGTCTAGAGTGACAAAATTAAGTCGCGCACAGAAGTCCAGGTGATTAATAAATTCTAGCAAATTTCCTTTCGTAGCTCTTTTGGTTTCAGAAAGGTCTCACCATACCAAATGCTACTCGAGCTTGTTCTTTTCGTAGGTCGAAGTCTAGACCCGGGTCTCCATAGGACCAACTATTTTTTTATCGTAATAGATTCAGTTTGTGAAATTCATCCTCTAATAATTCATGTGTAATCGAGTATAAAAGGTAAAACAAAACAATCTCACGTTATTCTTAGAAAACAAACAAAAATTAAAAAACATCTGTACCGTCACAGTTATGTCGGGTTTTTTTCAGCAAAAACAGCTGTCCAACTTTATCTATTGATATGAAAACTGCAAACCCGGTCTTTAAAAAGATTTTAGAGATATGATCTGCTTGTCGAAACAATTCAACTTTTCTCAATCAAACTTTCTTAGAATTTTTGCTCAACACAAAGCACTCATATGAATGGTTTAAAATCCAAATCCAAATGTGCCGTGAGTTATTTGAATCTGAGTGCAGTTTTTTGTCGTCACTGTGTTGCCGCATTGATCTGTGACTAGTTAGTATTTAAGTCATTGTAGCGTCCTCTAGTCAGACCTAGACTTATGAAAAGACCCAAATACATTAGTAGGGGTGTCAAATTAGACAGTCGAGTTTCGTAGTTATTGATCAGTTAAAATCTTTTTATGGTCCATCAAAACTCTTTTCAAAAGATTTTATTTTTAAGACGGGTCTTTTCTTGAGTCGAGCAAAAGTCATTTCATAGGTTTTGTGGTCAAATTGGGTCTTTTCATTGGTCGAGGAAAACTCTTTTCGTAAGTCTGCTTTTTGCAAGCTCGGAAAAAATAATTTCGTGTGCTGCTGCAAATAAGGAAGCAGTAACGGAGCAAAGCTAAATAGGATTGCACCACTGCAGACTCACTTGAAGCGCAGTTGTAAAACTGCTTGTTCTGAAGTTCTCAAGATAAAGAATTTATCGAAATTGTACTATATTAACTCATTACTTGATTGAATGAAACTAGGTATTTTATTTACAATGACCTTCGTCGCATTAGCGTTGATGAAAATGTGACTTTATTCAGTTGTTTTACCGCCCAAAAATATGAACTTAAACCATTTTATTTTTTAAAAAACGTGTATTGAAGGTTCCTCAGAACGCAAAATTTTGAAGGTCATTTATAATAATTACATTAAAAGCCAGAGTGAGCAACAACTGCGCGTAAAAGTTTGGAGGCATGCATGCACAGTCAAAAAAAATTTTGCTCGACTCAACAATTGACGATAGATTTGACCTGACCAAAAAAGATATGAAAAGACTTTTCGTTGACTTATGATTTGGATTATCCTCGACCCAATTTTTTGTCATCAAAAATTTTGGTCGAAAGAAACTACAGAGACCAAATTTGGTCAAGTAAAATCCCATTATAAATTATTGGTCGACCAAATGTCTAGTGACAGATTTAAGTCGCGCACAAAGGTGGCTCTTTTGGGTTCAGCATGGTCTCATAATGCCATTTATTTGTCGAACTTGGTCTTTTCATAGGCCAAGGTATAGAGTAGGGTCTCCATGGGACCAACAATTTTTTATGGTATTAGGTTCATTTTTTGAAAATCATCCACATATAATTCATGTGTAATCGAGTATAAAAGGTAAAACAAAACAATCTCAAGTTATTCTTAGCAAGCAAAAAGCAAAAACATCTGTACCGTCACAGTTATGTCGGGTTCTTTCAGCAACAACAACTGTCTGTCTTCTTCTGATATGAAAACTTCAAACCAGGCGTGTAAAAAATTTGCGTGATATGATCTGCATGTCAATACACTTCGACTTTTCTTATTCATTCCTTCTTATCTTTTTTGCTCCATACCAAGCTCCGTATGATTGGTTGATGATCCAATTCTGTCGCTAGTAATGTGTATCTGAGTTCAGTTTTTCTGTCGTCACTGTGTTGCAGCCTTGATATTTGACTAGTTGATATTTAAGATCATTGTAGCGGCCTCTATTAAGACCTAGACTTATGGAAAGACCCAAATAATCGAGTAGGGAGGGGGCTCAAAATTGTCCAAAACTAGACAGCCGAGGTTCACAGATATGAGTCAGCAAGAGTTTTTTCATGGGTCCAGTAAAAGTCTTTTAATAGGAATTTATGGTCGAGACGGGTCTTTTCATGAGCCGAGCAAAAGTTATTTCATCGGGTTTTTGGTCAACCTTGGTCTCTTCATTGGCCAAAAAAAGTGTTTTCGTGAAACTGCTTGTTTCGTGTGCTGCTGCAAATAATGAAGCAGCCACAGAGCAAAGCTAAAGAGCACTGCGCCACTGGAGTCTAACATAAAACACAGTTGGATAACTGCCAAATCTGCATTTTTCGAGATAAAACGGTTATCGGCATTGTACTTTATTAGCACATTACTTGATTGAATGAACTAGGTATTTCAATTATAATGAACTTCTTCGCATTAGCCATGATGAAAATGTGACTTTATTCAGTTGTTTTACCGCTCAAATTTTTGAATTTT
Organism: Convolutriloba macropyga; assembly: GCF_964194025.1. Taxonomy (NCBI): domain Eukaryota; kingdom Metazoa; phylum Xenacoelomorpha; order Acoela; family Convolutidae; genus Convolutriloba; species Convolutriloba macropyga. Next base: position 32,168,138 of record NC_134474.1, on the reverse strand, counting down.
AATAATTTTGTTTTAAATAATGCATCTTTCGGACAGATTGATGTTCCTCAGAACGGAAAAGATTGAAGGACGTACATTATCACAACATTATCAGCAAGAGTGAGCAATTAAAATGCTCCTAATCTTTTGGTGGCAAATTTGCACTCTCATTAAAATTTTTGCTCGAATAATCATTTGACGATAGATTTTACCTAGTCCAAAAAGCTATGAAAAGATTTTTTCTTGACTTGTAATTTGAATTATGCTCGACACAATTTTTTCTCATCAAAAGATTTGGTCGAGGAAAACTACAGAACCAAAGTTCGGTCAATCAAAATTCCAGTATAAATTAATGGGTGGAGGAGAAAATGTCCAGAGTGACAAATTTAAGTCGCGCACAAAAGTCCAGGTGATTAATAAAGTCTAGCCAAATCTTTTCGGAGCTCTTATGGGTTCTGAAATGTCTCACCATACCAAATATTTATCGAGCTTGTTCTTTTCGTAGGTCGAAGTCTAGACCCGGGTCTCCATAGGACCAACTATTTTTTTATCGTAATAGATTCAGTTTGTGAAATTCATCCTCTAATAATTCATGTGTAATCGAGTATAAAAGGTAAAACAAAACAATCTCACGTTATTCTTAGCAAACAAACAAAATTTAAAAAACATCTGTACCGTCACAGTTATGTCGGGTTTTTTTTCAGCAAAAACAGCTGTCCAACTTAATCTATTGATATGAAAACTGCAAACCCGGTCTTTAAAAAGATTTTGGAGATATGATCTGCTTGTTCAAACAATTCAACTTTTCTCAATCAATCTTTCTTAGAATTTTTGCTCAATACAAAGCACTCATATGAATGGTTCAAAATCCAAATCCAAATGTGTCGTGAGTTATTTGAATCTGAGTGCAGTTTTTTGTCGTCACTGTGTTGCCGCATTGATCTGTGACTAGTTAGTATTTAAGTCATTGTAGCGTCCTCTAGTCAGACCTAGACTTATGAAAAGACCCAAATACATTAGTAGGGGTGTCAAATTAGACAGTCGAGTTTCGTAGTTATTGATCAGTTAAAATCTTTTTATGGTCCATCAAAACTCTTTTCAAAAGATTTTATTTTTAAGACGGGTCTTTTCTTGAGTCGAGCAAAAGTCATTTCATAGGTTTTGTGGTCAAATTTGGTCTTTTCATTGGTCGAGGAAAACTCTTTTCGTAAGTCTGCTTTTTGCAAGCTCGGAAAAAATAATTTCGTGTGCTGCTGCAAATAAGGAAGCAGTAACGGAGCAAAGCTAAATAGGATTGCACCACTGCAGACTCACTTGAAGCGCAGTTGTAAAACTGCTTGTTCTGAAGTTCTCAAGATAAAGAATTTATCGAAATTGTACTATATTAACTCATTACTTGATTGAATGAAACTAGGTATTTTATTTATAATGACCTTCGTCGCATTAGCGATGATGAAAATGTGACTTTATTCAGTTGTTTTACCGCCCAAAAATATGAACTTAAACCATTTTATTTTTTTAAAAAAACGCGTATTGAAGGTTCCTCAGAACGCAAAATTTTGAATGTCATTTATAACAATTACATTAAAAGCCAGAGTGAGCAAAAACTGCGCGTAAAAGTTTGGAGGCATGCATGCACAGTCAAAAAAAATTTTGCTCGACTCAACAATTGACGATAGATTTGACCTGACCAAAAAAGATATGAAAAGACTTTTCCTTGCCTTATGATTTGGATTATCCTCGACCCAATTTTTTGTCATCAAAAATTTTGGTCGAAAGAAACTACAGAGACCAAATTTGGTCAAGTAAAATCCCATTATAAATTATTGGTCGACCAAATGTCTAGTGACAAATTTAAGTCGCGCACAAAGGTGGCTCTTTTGGGTTCAGCATGGTCTCATAATGCCAATTATTTGTCGAACTTGGTCTTTTCATAGGCCGAGGTATAGAGTAGGGTCTCCATGGGACCAACAATTTTTTATGGTATTAGGTTCATTTTGTGAAAATCATCCACATATAATTCATGTGTAATCGAGTATAAAAGGTAAAACAAAACAATCTCAAGTTATTCTTAGCAAGCAAAAAGCAAAAACATCTGTACCGTCACAGTTATGTCGGGTTCTTTCAGCAACAACAACTGTCTGTCTTCTTCTGATATGAAAACTTCAAACCAGGCGTGTAAAAAAGTTTGCGTGATATGATCTGCATGTCAATACACTTCGACTTTTCTTATTCATTCCTTCTTATCTTTTTTGCTCCATACCAAGCTCCGTATGATTGGTTGATGATCCAATTCTGTCGCTAGTAATGTGTATCTGAGTTCAGTTTTTCTGTCGTCACTGTGTTGCAACCTTGATATTTGACTAGTTGATATTTAAGATCATTGTAGCGGCCTCTATTATGACCTAGACTTATGGAAAGACCCAAATAATCGAGTAGGGAGGGGGCTCAAAATTGTCCAAAACTATACAGCCGAGGTTCACAGATATGAATCAGCAAAAGTTTTTTCATGGGTCCAGTAAAAGTCTTTTAATAGGAATTTATGGTCGAGACGGGTCTTTTCATGAGCCGAGCAAAAGTTATTTCATCGGGTTTTTGGTCAACCTTGGTCTCTTCATTGGCCAAAAAAAAGTGTTTTCGTAAAACTGCTTGTTTCGTGTGCTGCTGCAAATAATGAAGCAGCCACAGAGCAAAGCTAAAGAGCACTGCGCCACTGGAGTCTAACATAAAGCACAGTTGGATAACTGCCAAATCTGCAATTTTCAAGATAAAACAGTTATCGGCATTGTACTTTATTAGCACATTACTTGATTGAATGAACTAGGTATTTCAATTATAATGAACTTCTTCGCATTAGCCATGATGAAAATGTGACTTTATTCAGTTGTTTTACCGCTCAAATTTTTGAATTTTAATAATTTTGTTTTAAATAATTCATCTTTCGGACAGATTGATGTTCCTCAGAACGGAAAAGATTGAAGGACGTACATTATCAGCAAGAGTGAGCAATTAAAATGCACCTAATATTTTGGTGGCAAATTTGCACTCTCATTAAAATTTTTGCTCGAATCATCATTTGACGATAGATTTTACCTAGACCAAAAAGCTATGAAAAGATTTTTTCTTGACTTGTAATTTGAATTATGCTCGACACAATTTTTTCTCCTCAAAAGATTTGGTCGAGGAAGACTACAGAACCAAAGTTCGGTCAATCAAAATTCCAGTATAAATTAATGGGTCGAGGAGAAAATGTCCAGAGTGACAACAAATTTAAGTCGCGCACAAAAGTCCAGGTGATTAATAAGGCTAGCCAAATCTTTTCGGAGCTCTTATGGGTTCTGAAATGTCTCACCATACCAAATATTTATCGAGCTTGGTCTTTTCATAGGTCGAGGTCTAGATTAGGGTCTCCATAGTACCAACTATGTTTTTTTTGCAATAGATTCAGTTTGTGAAATTCATCATCTTATAATTCTTGTGTAATCGAGTATAAAAGGAAAAACAAAAACAACCTCAGGTTGTTCATAGCAAACAAACACAAAACCGAAAGCATCTGTACCATGACAGATATTTCAGGTTTTTCCAGTAACAACAGCTGTCCGACTCTATCTATTGATATGAAAACTGCAAACGAGGTCAGTAAAAACAAACAATGCATATTCAGGCCTTCTTGAAATTTGATGGAGCTTTGAGGGGGAAAATTTATTTGGTTTGCTCACTTATCATTTTTGCTCATCGTCAGTGAAAACACAAGAGAGTCCGTTTTCTTTTAATATTATCGAGGTTAGAAAACAATTTAAGATAATAACCGCAGCGACAAAGTTTTACTTTGACCCAAAAATGATTTTTTAAATTTGATTAACCAAATAAACCAAAAAATTTTAAAACGATCAAAATGAACCAGAAAAAAAACAGGAGCGAATAAACAAAAAGATTTTTTTGTTTGTTGCAGAACTTAAAAAACAGAATCTCCATCTACCAGTTTTCTGAAAAGCATGAATGATGTGCGTCGATGTTTCCAGGTAAAATAGTTTGTTGGAGACGAGAGAATGGCTGGTGGATTGTTGGGTTTTGTAACGTATTAGTTCGCAAAGACCGCTGCCAAAAAAATTTCTCGTCAGCTTTAGCTTTTGCAACAACTTAAGACAAAACCAAAACTGCTGAAAAAACATCCTGAAGGTATTTTTTTCAAATTAAAGCGTACAAAACGGTTCTTTAATAAGACAAAAATGAGATATAAATTTCAATTCTATAATATTGTTGTTAACAAGATGCTCAATCAGAAAGATAGAAAAATTTCAATAATATAACGTCTTTGATATAAAAAAAATTGAATTAAAATTGTTCAACCGGTAATAGTTGCTGGTTTTGGCGCTTTATTGGGATTATCTTTCCCGGATGTTCTAAGCTTCAACCGAATTCTCAAATCTGATTGGCTATTATTTTACCGGCTACAATTATTTCGGCATTGGCGAAAGCTTATTTTTTTAGTAGCATCCTTCGGCACAGAAAAACAAGTTCGGAGAATGGATGTTAATTTTTCAATCGGGCGAACGAGTGACGCGGTTGATGTGGGCAATGGAGTGGAGCTCGGGACTTTTTTGGGCTGTAGTGGAGTTCGGTGATTTGCCCAGTTGGTTGGAAAGTCCTAGAGTTGGTCTCTTGAACTAGCAACACCAGATCACCGCCATTAGATGTTGCTTGACAATCCGAAACGCCAACGATTGACAAGATTTCTGCTCCATGGTTACCAATTAGGAAACATTATTTGCTTCGCAACAAGGACGGGCTGGTGACAGACGTGAGTTAAGTGCGTGCTCGAACAGACAAAAATTAGTCTCTGAGACTTCGTCTGTGAGTCGACACGAGAATGCGAGTTTGAAACTCCGAACAAGCCTATTCCAGGTAGCATCGTCTAGAGGCGCACTGGGAGGACTGAGTTTCCACTTAAGCCATTGTTTGTCTTTGTGTGCATGTGTTGATTGTATTCCATTTTACAATACACTCACGAAGCTGTTTCTCCACTTCAATGAACTTTTTTTTACCATTGTCACACTAATTTATGCTAGTTATTCCTCGACATGAGATTAACCACCCGACTCCAATTACGTAAAAACTACTGCCAATGAACGGGATAAGTTTCACGTGGACAGCGCAAACAGACAAACAAGTGAAGAAGAATCCACGCGTCCTCTCGATATTTCCACGAGCAGGGGCGTGAAAAAGACACATATACTAACTGGGTGCTGGTAAAGGGAGAAGATTGGTATGCATATCTCTTTTCAGGGAGCTGAACCTTGGTAAATTGAATAGTTTGCCGCGCGGAACCTTCTGCGCAAACCACAGTTCAATTTATTGCAGCGAATTAGGTATCGCAGTTTAAGATTGGCGTAGCGTTCTTATATAAATGAACAGAGATATTCGATATCCGGATGATTTTTTTTAACGTTGGTCTGCCGATGGAGCAATTGTTATCGATAAATCTTTGATGCGACCAGCTGATGGGATAAGACCATTTGGTCCTACAAAAAAAAGAGAAAGTAGCAATAAGGCTACTCTGTTTATCCGACCTATTCTCGCGGAGATTGCTTTTTCTGCATTAATGAACTCTCCTTGTACAACATTTTGGAGACATACGCTTTGTCAGTCTCAGTGGAGTCTTCGACGATAATACACTTGGCATTACGGTAACGTTCTTGGTAGGGTAGCAAACGGAAGGCGTACGCTGTAATGTCTAACAATGTTTGATGAGAGCTGAACTTATCAAAAAGGATCAGTTGCTGAGGTGGTTCCCTATTTGACAGATTTACGGATGCAGCCAATGATGTATTGGTTTTGTCGGTTTCTTTAGTTACTAAACCAAGTATGATGTTACTAACTACTTCAGTGCCTCATTGGAACGGGAATTGAAAAGTTCTTCGGAATTGTGGCTCCATCAACCAACTATATGTAATACAAAACCTCAGCAGACACACAACAAGTACCGACATCCGCCGGAATATTGCTGAAGGCAACGTGGCTCCATTGGTGGTCGATATGGTGTTCTAAGATGACTAAAGCAAGGTTTGTAATAAAAATTAATTGGTTGCGCAAAGAGTTGGGCAACTGCAAAATATTAGTGCCTTCAGTCCACTAGAAAAACCTATTGATATTCGGTGTAGAAGCTCCAAAAAAATTTAATTTCAATTGAGCGGCCGGTAGAGAAGCTTGAAGTTCCAGATTAGGAACTGTCATTAGCCTCATATGCGATAAGCGATTTTTACCCAGGTAGAATACAAGCTCCTTCTGGCACACAACATAAGTTGTAACTCGAGGGTGGAAAACGCAACAGCACTGAAACATTCTTGCTAACTATCGCCAGATATTATGGTTTGAGTTGTTCAATTGTTCCCGAAAATTAGCTCATCGATTCAGTGAAATTGACAGGCTTGTGTAGTTACACACTTCACTCGACAACCCTTTCAAATGTGTGTTTTGCTAATTCGTCGTTCCATTGACACCTTCTAGACACGCAGGTGACCTTACTAGTATTTTAGCACCGATGGTAAATGGCGCCATTGGTATCAAAGTTCCTTAGAGACTATGGTCAGTACCAAGCGTTGTGTTAAAGACTTATTGGCCGTACTGGAAATCACCCCAATCTTAACTGAATTGTCATTTTTGTGATAACATTTGAACAAAATAGTATGCAAAGTGATTACATTCGTTTTGCCAGATTGAGCTGACCCAAAAAATTCCCTAGTCAGATTTTGTATTTTGCTTAAAAATTCGTTAAGCTTGAATCCAATCAAATGGAGAAGTTGCACCAATTCCCTTCAATCTACTGAGAGCCATCCCAAAGGACTCCAATGAATCCAACTTATCCTCCACCTAAAAGTTTTTCCTGACGGATTTTTTTTACCACCGGATAAGTACGATCATTATTACGAGCCGCGCGTTGTAATCTGTTATTAGCGTTTTTCGGCGAGCCTTTTCACCCGAAAGTATGGCGTGTGTTTTGGTATGACTATTGAAATCAAACGCTGCCACTAATCAATGATGCTGAAGTGCTCCAATATTTTTTGCTGCCAATCATTTAAAGAATTTTTTTCAATAAACCGCAATTTTTGATGTCTACAACCTGATGTTGTAGATATTGAGATTTCAATGGTAAAAAAAATGAACGCATAGTACAGTTTATCCGGAGTTGCAACGTTTTAAGTCTTGCAAAGAGATCTTCACAAACCGCCTTCAGAGTTAAACCGCCTTGGAGTATTTTGATTCATTTCTCCGCATGCTGTATCTCACTGTGTCGCTATTTATCTACACCCTGCATTTATTGATTAAGGACTATAGTGCGCCTTAGATGTCGTTTATTTGAACGAAATGAATTTTGGTGGTATGTCGTTTAGAAAACGAAAAGAATGTAATGTGAAACCTGGACAGGCGCGACTTAAACGTTGCAATGCGTGAGTACCTTTTTTTGAAAAAAAAGATAGCAACGTAAAAAAAGCAGAAAAAAAAACAAATATATTTTTATGAAGAAAATGGCCATGGATTCGTTTCCAGTGCGGCGCGGGTTTTTAATCATATAAGGTAACTTATTCTGTTGGCTTGAGGAAAGTGGGTCGAAAATTTTCTTTTGATGGCTCGATATTTTCTGTTCTTGACAGCAGGATTGCGGTCGCCAACCTGAATGTTAATTCCAAAAGTCGAGATAGTTGTTTTTCTAGCAAACCTTGGTGTCTTAATAGTTTTTACTTTCTACAGACGTGTACAGAGAGTGCTATTTTTATGGTGTGTTATCCCTTGTGCTATTAAGATCAAGTATGGAATTCTATGTCAGTAATGTTTCCGCCAACGTCACAAAAGTCCAAATCGTTCTGATACATCTTACTTCTACTTCTAAGTCAATAGTAGAATTGAATCTAAGTTCCACTTCTTTGGACTTTTTGAAGTTACCGCCAAGGTTCATTAAGTCTCGATGAGGTCAAAGTCGGTATGTTGGTGAGTCTTAGTATTCAACTGTAGCAATGGATGTGACCACTGTAAACTAAATGAAGCTTCATCGCGGCTCCTTGAAGGCATATAGTTGCTTACAATGAAGCCACGGTCTCATATGTGGACACTACTTATCCAAAATGACTCAAAGTTACCAAATATAGCTTTGCAAAACAATGCAGATTTTTCTTTCCAAGTTCTAATTTGTAAGTCACAATCTACTGATACAACTGAAGTTCGCTGAGAAAACAAGGTTTGTTTATTATGGTTAAACGATCGCTCTTTGAGTACCCAGGTTGAGGTCCCAGAGGGAAAGTCGATATATTCCAGACCCAGATGAACGCACGACGAAAGTCTGATCATGAACGCACGAAAGTCTGGACATAGGCACTTTCCGTCTGGGACGGTCTGGACATACCGACTTCCCGTTTGGGACCTCAACCTGGGCAGGTCAAATCAAACATTTTCCTAAAATAAGACCTCCAATCGGAATCTTTTGCTGCGAAAGGAATCTTTTGCTTTTTAATTTCAAGAAAGCAATACCTAAGAGGAAATTCACTAAATGATTTATTAAAAAAAATTGGAATTAAACTTTGGGTTCCAATTTTTCCATGATCAATTTACGAGTTGCAGTAAGGTGCAAGTAATTAGGAAATGAACAGAAAATAAATTTAAAAATGCGAATTTTATTTTCTCGGGTTAATATATAAAATAAAAATCTGAAAAAAATGGAATAAGGGTGAAATTGAGCGGAATTGGTAATGCGTGTACGCTTCCACTCTTATCCCAAATTATAGATGGAAGAGCATTGCCTTCAACCTTGTCCACGATCTTAACGGTAGAAAATTGTGTCTGTTCTCCACTAAATTTTAATTGGTGGAAAATGTATCACTCCTATCCCCAATTTTAATCGGAACGGAAAAATGCATCCACATTTGTCCCAAAATTAAGACCGTGGAAATTTTTGTCCACTTTGATCCCCCATTTTAATCAGAAGGCTAATTTCAGGGCTCCTTTAGCCTTTTGTGGACAACAGTGACGATGTAACTAATTTTCATAGACGTTATAATGTTATTCCTGGTGAAAAGCGTTTCGTTAACCGTTGACAGAACGCGAGCTTTTTTCTTGTGAGCCTTGATATGGGCAAACCTGCTAATTGTCTTCACATTCTACCACTAATATTGCCAGCGACATCTCTGTATATATTTAATCACAAATTCGGTTTCCATTCATTTTGTCTAATTGACTTGCTGCTAACTATTCCGATTGGTAACCGTGGACTATAGTAATGACCGACAAGAGTCACAATTGTTCTGGACAAGAGTGACAATGTCTTGTCACTTTTGTCAACGTTAGCTCAAAAACTGCGACATCGTGGATAATGGTAACGGATATTTCAAACTTTGAAGCAAATTTGAGCTAAAATCTTTTACTGCTACAGGTGTTCGCACCATCATAAAACCCTAATCTTAACACATGGTCGCTATTAAGAGTGAAAACTCGAGTGAATTTAACCTAGCAAATTGTAATATTGAAACGTATTGAACGGTAGAAATTCTGTTTCCGCCCTTATCCCTTATTTTGACGGTGCAAAAGGCTGAAAATCTCAACCCGTGTCTATGAAGACTTAGTATGATATAACTGTCATCAATGTTGGCAGTTTATGGGATTGATGAGGGATTCGAGCAAAAAATGAAGTCAGCCCGGGTCTTCTTCCTAGCTAGCTGGGCCATGAGCGCATTCTTGATTGCTTGTGTTTGTTGTGACATTCTAATAGACAGAAAAGTGCTACAAATTGGATCTGTTTCATCCTCTATTATCAGTGGTAAGTCTAGTTGGGTCCCGGACTGAACTGCAAGTCGAGATCAGTTTTGGGCACGTCAAATTGCAAGTCTACAAGCATTTATCAGTACTGCGCACGTCTAAAAAGAAGTTTCCAAGTCTGACAAGTCGTTGCCAATACTTGGATTACACTTGCAAGTCGATTCCCGAGTCAAAACCAACTTTTCAAAAAATTTCGTGCGAAAATTTCGATTTCCAAAAATTTTCGCAACATGCCACAATTTTTCTCATATGCACTTTCTCGCGGCGCCTGACAACTGATACCAGCTGATAGCAAAAGGCGACCCGGAAAGGTGACATAGGGCGACCAGAAACCATATGGGGCCGTTTTCTGCTGTTTCTGGGCCGTTTTCAGCCATTTTTCAACCATTTCGAGCCGAATTTTAGACGAAAATCGACAATTCTTGATTTTTCAGATTTGATGACCATTCCTATCATGTCAAACAATCCTATCCGAGGGCAGATTGTGAAGAGAATCAATGCAGTTACGGTCCACTTGCTGGCCCGAGGCCCAGTTATCACACATCAAGCCGCAAGTGACCCCATTTTGGCACAAAACGGCTCAAATCAGGCAGAAGATGGGTCAAATCAAAATTCTTCCAGTTTTAAGATGGCGATACCTTCATTTACTTAAGCCCGAGAGCCAGTACTGTCATCAGTTGGTTCCAATGTTCCAATGTATTAGTTATAAATGATTAAAACCAGAATGATCAGAATAACCAGTTATAACCAGTATAACCAGATAACCAGAATGCCCGGGGAGCAGTGCTCATTGCCCTTTATTTCTTCGAAAAGTTATTAAAAAGGATGTCATATATATATATATATATATATATATATATATATATATATATATATATATATATAGCTTGAAAGCTTATTTCCCCGCAACTCTAATGAGCTAAGTTTTGGTCTGATCGGCTCAGTACATTACTAATTATTCAAGATTTCAGACTCTGTACCCCAAAAATTGGCTCATGCCCAGTGCTCGTTCGTTAATAACTTTTTGTTGAGTGAATGTTTTGGGCACAAATTTTGATATGAGTGAGCTCTTTATGTGGGCTAAATAAAATGATAGGTCTCAATTAGTTGCGTACTTATTTCACGAAAAAATTTACGAACGAGCTGACATGAATCGACTGGTGTCAACTTGTCATATGCTCGCAGGCTGGTCTTTCGCGAACCACTGATCAAAATAAAGAGTCATATATATGGTTGTAATGCTTATTCCAAGGAAGTTCTAATGAGCCAGGTCTGGTTCCTATTGGTCTGATTGCTTTTAGGCGTGAACGTCTTGGTCATGAATTGAATCTATACTTGCCCGTCTAGACTAAGACTTGCATTTATTCTTACAAGTGTAAAAAGTGACATTATCATAGCTCTGAATCAGTTCTGTTAAAAGACTTGCAATTTGACGTGCCCAGTACTTATGTTGACTTGCCGTTGAGCCCGGAGTGATTGTGGGGGGATGAGGCACTTCACGACATGTAAAAATCACACAACGTAAGATACGAAATGCGCTGTGCAATATCGCAAATGAGATTTTACTTGAAAAAGGAATTGAAGGAACATTTTTGGAAAGAATTTTTGAAGGCCCTAAAAATAATTGATATACAAAATATCATTGAAAGCAATCGATATCGTTTTAATCTTTAAGTTGTAGATATTCATGCTGTACATAAAAACTTTGGTAAAAATTTTAAGCATGTTTTACCATAATGTATGGTCCAGTACTGAACGTTTATAAAAGTTAATTTAATGTTTTTTTTAATTTTACTTAATGATATATACTTTTGCTTTTTATTGTTATGTGTATAGAGGAATTAACAATATCTTTTTTCTACATGCATTGTATCGATTGTGATAACAGACATGCAATCCAGAACAGGTCGGTAAAACCCGTTTTCTGTTCTCTCTAAAGTATTTGGGCTGAATGAGTTGTTTTCTGCTTTTCGTTTATTGGCTATATCAATGTCGAGCCCGTTCTTTTCGAGAAGCATTCATTAAGAGGAGATTGGGTTTCGGATATTTGGCCACGACAGTGTCAGAGATTTCTGAAAGTTCCAGAGACAACAGAGGAAAAGAAAAAATCTTAGGTTGAAAATATTTCAACGATCTGAAAAGACAGCAAATGGCTGAACCGCCTCATCGGTATTCATGACAGTCAATTTTATATCAATCACTTAATGACTACAGTTCGTAGAAAATTCTATTTGCGTTAGCTCTTCCTAGAAAACCAATGAGCGATTTGGCGTCATTCTATTGTTAATATTTTCATAGCATTTTAAATTAAAACTGATTTAGGGTTTTTCTTAAATATTTCTGGTTTTTGCCGAAAATACTTGTTTTTAGCACTTTTTTTTACTTTGGGTTTTAGAGTTATCATACTCGCGTTAAGCAGCACAAACTGGTAGCCGCCTGCTTTAATGATTGAAAATTTTTCAGTTAAATATCCCTAAGGTTGATCGCAGACAAAATCAGCTTTGAATCAGTCTCAAGATGTACTACTTTTTACTGGACGGCGGTACTCTGCTCGTTTCCCAATTTGCACTGACTATTCTTAATTTTTAGTAAAAAACTACTGCAAGAAAAACCATTCGTTCAGCATAGTACATACAAGTTTTAAATATTTAAATAGTGTAGCGTCGTAACCACTGAGCTAATTCGGCTTTGTGGTGATTACCTATATTTTTTAAGAATAAAGATAATTTATACAATTTTATTAGTTAAAAAAATATATTAACTACCACAAAAATGACACTAGTTTTTTGAGACCAAGTTTCAGCGCATATAGTTTCTAAGGAAAAATTTAGACTGATAGACTCAATTGGCGCTGAAATCATGAAAAATAGAAAGTTGTAGCTGTATTGATTTTGGAATATTACTAAGCAAAAGTAGGGCTAAACTCGAATGAGGGCAAAACTGACCTCGGTGTAAGTGGTTTCCTATGACAATCTTAAAATATGCAAAAACACCGATACCTGCAACGTCATGGAGTTTCCTAAAAGGCAGAAATCTAACCATCGCAAGCCCTGCTAGAGGCTGTTTTATGTTGTTTTTAGGGAAGCCATATGAAGCAGTCTTGTGGTTTCCCTAATAAATGGGCAATGCTAATGTTTGTCAGTGTTCCAAAAAATCTTATTTTGGAAACTGCATGACCAAATTCGCACTAAATTTTACGTTACGCCAGATTGGCACACGAATTCGCATGACAAACTCAAAAATTGCTTCCGGGGAATCCATTTTTTGATTTCAAAAGTGAGAGTATTGCAAACTAAGTTTTGTCTTCGTGATTAGTTTATACATAAATTTGCAAAACAAAAGTAGAAATTTTAGCTTCTAACAAAGATTGAGAAACTCTTATCAGATTTTGAAAAAATCTGTAAATTCTTCTTGTTTAAAGAGCATTGAAATCGATTTCTTTAGGGTTTCTTAACTCTGCTCAACCCAAGAAATGTCAAAGTCATTTGTCTTCTGGAAATGGAGGACAAGTTGTCTCTGTTCGTTTTTTTTTCAAATCAAATTGGGCGTCTATATCTAGTATATTTTGGTCGCCAGCGCCATGCCTGATTGCTAATGTGTCAAAAAATGAAGCATTAAGGAACAATACTGTAATAAAAAGAAAAAATGATAAAAAAATGCTTGGCATAAACAGCAGATAACTCGTGAGATATGGAAAAATGAATTATATCTCAAGCGCCCGTTTATGATCAATTACAGGGTTCTCACTTTTTTATTTAATTCAATGTTAGTATCTTTTATTTAGTATAAGGTGTTCAAAATTTTCTTAACAATTCAACTGAAAGAACTTGGAGTATTTATAATTGTTCGTTTTCTCTAGTGGAACAAAACTACAATACAAGACTGCTGCTCTGAAAGAAAAATTGACAATCTACTCGAACACGCAAGATGATGTTGGGAATTAGGAATTTCCAAAACTTCAGCGTTCTGGGTAGTTATATACAGGGTACTAAGATTCATTAAGCCCGTATTCGGAATAATTAAACTGTTAGTTACAATCACAAACACATTTTTTCTAATCACAAAGCAGCAAATTTCGAAATCAGATCCTGGTAAATTTTATCCTGTGCTATCTTTTTTGAATATATCCTTTTTTGTCTAGATATTTACTTCCAAAACTAAACTAAAGATAATTGTAACTATATCGGACAAGGCCGAATATTTGACTCTAATGTTTGTAATTTCGTAGAGTTTTTTTTGAAATTTTTATGGCTTTTTTGTTGGGCGGAACTATATACTCAAGTGGGTTTTTTATGATCAGTCTATTTTGGCCGATCAAAACATTCATTGCAGAGAAATGTGAGCTGTTTCACTAAGAAGCTCGTCCAGCGTATAATTCGAAATTAAAAAGATTTTTTTTAACTTTTTTCATTTTCGAGGAGTTTTTGAGGATTAAATTTTGCGTGAACCCGGGATATTTGGCATGCCTTTGTTCACTATTAGAGCAATTTTTGTTCATATTAGGATTTTTTCCAATAAAAATATTGATTCGAAACTGAAATTCACGCTACAAAGTGAAAAATTTTTGTGATGCCAATAGATAAAAAGCAATATAAAGTCTAGTTCTGGTCTCATAGAGAAAATTACAAATAAAATGTATTCAATTGAGTGCTGTTTTCTTTAGAAAAAATTTTATTTTTTTGTTTTTTAGTTACTCAGAGAAAACTAGTCACTTTTCATATTTAGAATCCATTAATGATCAACCTCATTTACAGTCAAATGATTCCCATTGAACAAAAAACTCGTTTCCAAAGATTCGCTCATTTTTCTCTTTGATTCTTGAGTTTTCGTAACTTTCAATGAAATTCTGATTTTCTTTTTGAGCTTTTACCAGTTTTTTAGAGTCCGGTGGAATAGACTCGTAGACTAACACGCGATAGGCTTCAAAATTACAGTAATGAACATATCTAGTGCTTAGAGTGGACAACTAATGGTTCTTAAGGCTATAAAGTACTTAGAAATACTTAGAAATAATTTTTTTGAACAATAAAATTAACCGACTTTAAGTTTTTGGCATAACTTAGCGTAATTTTTGGTTTCCGTTGAAAGGTATTGAATTTAATGGCTTTAAATTTTGAACACAGATTTTCAATTTTTTAACATTAATCATTCTTAAACTTATTTTCGAGAACTTTAAGTTGGTCTCAGTTATCACAGGATCCCCTTACATTCTATTGAAACCAAATTAATGTTGTTACCGGTTTTATCATCCAAGTATTGGTTTTATGACTTCGAAGCCCCGAGTTTTCTTGTGGTTTTTAAATTTTTGGATATTTTTTTTCGTATTATTGGTTCTCCTTGAAATCTTATCTTGTTGTCCTAATATTGATAGTTCCTATTGGTTTAGACTAGACGTACAACGTATCATAGATACAGTATTTAGGGGAAAACTTATGATTTAAATGGCTTCAACTTTTTCCTCTCGCACTTTTCGACTAAATTTTAGTTTTGGCCTGTATTTGCGTTTTTCAGACTTGTAAGACGTTTTGTGATGTCTTATTTATAGCCTATGAATGATGAACATCTTTTTTCTCCTCGTGGCATGAACTAGCGTATCTATTGGTTTCGATTGAAAGCTATTCAATTTAATTTCTTTTAAGACCTGAAAACTAGTTTTTCGAAATTTTTAGAACATTAACCAGTCTTAAATTTACATTCGTGAACTAAAAGTCAGTCTCAGCTTTTGGATTTTTTTGGCATCTTGGGTTCTTTTGTGTTTTATTACTTTATCATTAAATTGATAGTTCCCATTCGCTGAGAGTTGACGTTCAAGGGATCATTGATAAAGATTACAGAGAAAAGTTTATTGTTTAATTGCCTCCTAGCAAACTCTCTTCAAGCACTTTTCTGCTATTTTTTTTGTTTTGTCCCCTCTTTTTGCTTTCATGTTGTTGTTGAACTATGAAAAACAATTAACTTTTTCTTCTATTTGAGTTACAACTTAGCTTAGTTATTGACTTCCATTGAAAGCTGCCGAATTTAATGTCTGTTTTGTTTCAAAAAAATCAATATTAATTGATCTGAAAAATATTTTCTTGAATTGCTTGTCAGTATTGGTACAGGATATGACAGGATGCTCTTCCTTTCTACTCCAACCAAACCTAACCTGGTTAGCGGTTTGAAGGTTTTATCGTCCAATTATCGGTTTTTTTACTTCGATGGCACGAGTTTTCTTAATTTTTTAAAACTTGTTTGGGCTGTTTTGCGCAATTTTGATTCTTTTGAAATCCTATCACATTATCCTAATATTGATAGTTCCCATTGGCTCAGAGAAAGCTTTTAAGGGATCATAGATGAAAATTTCAGTTCTTCTCACTCTCGCGTTTCAGTTCTTCTTACTTCTCTTCTTACTTCTCACGCTCTTGACACGTTCTTCTAGCTCTAATTTACTGAAGTTTTGTTTTATGCCTGTATTTTTTGTTGTTTTCGTAGCATATTGATTGACCTCCGTTGAAAGCTTTTGAATTTATGGCGTTGATACTAGAGGTTTTCTAAAAAAATTTCGTGGTTTTTGGAAATTTGATCATATTTGTTGTTATTGTGAAATCAAATTGCAAAGAAAAGAAACATCTTGTTGCTGTTAAAACTTCAATTGAAAATATAAAAAATTTTAACTGAAAAGTTCTTTTTTTAATGGCTCCAAAACTTTTCTCGAACATATCTTTTGATTTCGCTGTTTTTTGCTTTTTTAATCCTTTATGAAGCCCTAAAAAGCTGACTGGTATTGTAGGTTTTCAATTGGGGACTGAATGAATGATGTTACTCAATGCAGTCAGTTTATAGAGAATAGTCTCAAATTTTATGAAAATCTTTTTCAAAGATTTTGTAAACTTTTCAGTTTTTGTTTTTTTTTTGTCAACTTAACACTTATTCTGGTCATTGAAGGGTCCCATCCATTTCCTTGTAATTCAAAACGAACGTATGTACAGCTGTAATTGAGTTTTTGTTTGTTGGACAATATTCATTTTCATAAAAGTTTTGTGAGTGGTCAATATTTGTCATTCTTTTTCTCTTCTTTTAGTACATTTGCGTAATAAAAGATCACAATGATTTTCATACAGCCCCAGTCAACTTGTTCAATTTATAGTATAATTTTAGTTGATATAGTATAATATAAAATATTTATATATATATATATATATATATATATATATATATATATATATATAGTAAAATTGAGATTAAAAAATACACAATTTTCAGATAATATCTAATGATAATAAGGGCTTCAATAATTTGTGATTTCGCAAATTGTAGGTAATGTTTTTAGTTTTCCTGCATCTTTAGTCGGTTTCTATGACTTAGTGTTAATGAAGATAGGTCCTATTGCTTTCGTTATTACATTATAGCGAATTGTTCGATATTTTGTTAAAAGCTTAGGGTTTTTAAGACTTTTTAAATTCTTTAGTTTGAAAAACATTGATTGATTTAATGATTTTTGAATTTCGCCTCATTGTTTCGTTTTTTTCGTCGACTTGTTATCCTGTCTCATTAAGGAAGACTCCAATCTGCTGTTTAATTAGGAAAAAGTAAGTTTGTGTAGTTATGATTTCAACCGATTGCATTTTGACATTGTTACTAGGTGCTTTTAAATTTTGATATTGATTTTGTACTGTGAAATTCTGGTTTGTTTTTGCTTATTTTGTTATTTTTTTCGTTTAGTCTTTTTAATGGCAGATCATATGAGCACTGTAATGAGGCATGGCATTTTGTAATTCAATTAGTAGTCAGTTTGTGGAACAATCTTTTAAAGTCAAACATCTTTTTTTGATAATCATTTATAATTATTTGGTTGACAATTGAGTCAAAAATGTTCATGAGCTCGGGTCGGAACATCAAGTGCAAACACACACTAACGAGAGTCTTGTTCTGACTCCAGTTACATCAAAAGATCAATTTCTGCCCTCTTATAATATTACAATCATATATCTGAAAACGAAAAAAAAACAAATGATTAGTTATTAGCTTTTGCGGACCAGTGAGAAGAAGTAACCTGAATAGAAAAATAAGAAGCAATGTTTCCAGTGTAGCAAAATTGTTTTGTCTGATCATAGTCGGACATTTTCTCATTGTGCTTTGTGAAATCTTAAGCACAATTTTGTACTGTCTGGTCTGTCAAATAGATTTGATCTTCAGTGATAGTCTCAATTTTTCTTAGTTTCTTGTCCTTTACGACTGTCGAGCACACCTTTCACAAGGGAAAGCTTGGAGTTTGTGCGCGAGTGTTTGTATTTTAGTTTTCCACAGAAAAATAAACTCATTAGTTGAAACTATTTTGCTAAATCCCACTAGGAGCTGTAACTCATAAGAATTACTTTAAAGTCGGTCCACGTCATGCGAATCTTGATGATTCTTTGATGATTTTTCATTTTTGCAGACTCCGCTTATAAAATTGATCGTTTTCAAATTTGGTATATGACTGACAGCTCTCGTTAATAGCTAAATACTACTTTCTGAATTAATTTATTGATGTGAAAATTCAACACTCAATCATGTTATCAACAATGTCACCTTGCGGCCTGTAAACACAAACCATCAAATGAACAATGCTACAGAATGAAGTGGTTTCTTATCAAAATTACAAAACTGACTATTTTAGCTCTTATGCAGCTAGCCGCATGTGCCCTTCTGACGTCTGCCCTTCATTCTAAAGTAAAAAATCAGGATGGAAGTTATGAGTGGGGAATATATCTGTCATGGTCTGGAGTATATGTTACCCTTGGTGCTGTTTTAGTTACGTTTATCATTCTTTTAAGAGAATAATTTTTATGTTGCAGTAAAAAATGTTTTAAGTCCCTCCAGATGCATTTCGACTGATAAAAGAACTCTGATTTTGTGGTTTCAATCTACCACATTATTTGTGTATTAACACGGCTCGAGGAAAAACAGGGAAAATATGTAAGATCAGCCGTGAAAAGTTTTTTTCCTCACCGCAAATTTTGTACATAATTTTGCGGTGAAATGCTGGAGTAAACGGTGAACTTACAAAAATTCACCACAATCCACCGCTTGCTACAGATTACCGTCCTTACATAGGTTCGATCCTCTCACCTCTTGAACGTCCGCCACTTATGCTTCAATTGCTCCACCTCTAACAAAATGCAATCCAATTTGTTTTGAATTTAAATCAATTTCGGTCTACTTTCTGTAAAACATGCGCGTAGAATTTTTTTAAGATTAGTGGTGAAATTACAAATTTTAGCGGTAAAATGTAGTGATTTTTCGTAAGTTCACCGCTCATTCTAGTGGTGAAATTACATAAATTCACCGCTTCAAAAAAGTTTCAAAAGATGTATGATTATTAAGGTAAATTTTTCGAGCATCTTTCAATAAATGCATCTTAAATTCGGCGGAAAAAAAACAATTCGGAGCGTTTTCTAAGTGGTGAATTTAATTAATTTCACCAAAAAGTTAAGCGGTGAGTTTATGGAATTTTCCTGCTTTCACTGCTAATCTTACAAATTTTTAACACTTCTTTTCTATGCGGTGATTTTGGGTAAATTCACAACTAACTTCAGCGGTGAATTTTTGTTATTTAATTGCGCTCACCGCTTATCTCACATAATTTGTACACTTTTTTCAAAGCGGTGAATTTATGTAATTTAACCGCAAAATTCAGCAGTGAAATTTTTTAATTTCGCCGCTACCGAGCGATAAAGCTTTTTTCACTGCATTCAGCGCCTGATTTATGTAATTTCACCTCATTCAACGCTTATCTTACGAAATTATCCACATTCACCTCTTATCTTACATAATTTTGCGTTGAATCGCGGTGACACCTCGACCCGGGAAATAAGCGCGTCGATAATTGTTGTTTTTTAGTCAATTCCTATATGGTAACCTAAATTCACGTCCCTTCATAAAAAGTTGCACTGAGTGACTAAATATATGAGCAGTTATTAGACTGAAACCTTCCCAATAACAGAAACCATCTTCACTGCATAAAATGTTGTTATGCGCTAACCACAGGGAGCTTATCTTAGGAGACTGAGCTTGACTTAATATCACGGTATCATCAAATCTCAATTTACCAGAAAACAGATTTCAGAAAAACCTGTGCTTAGCTGCAATGCATTGCGAATGTTTTATTACTGGTTTTCCAATTCGGTTCGTCCTCAAAAAACAGTTATATTGACTTTAATGAAGGTGCAGTGGACAATATTTGATTTGCTTTTGCTAGTAATTAAAATAAAATTTATTTTTATCGGATTGTTTTACAACGGTATTCGCAATAAAAAACTGAATCAACACGGTAGTTTGCTATATCCGAGTATTCAACAAAGAGTTCAAGTGTTGAGATAAGGTCAGAAAAACTATAGCAACCCTCTCGGGAGATCTTCTTGTTCTTAGTTTTAAGTCTGCCCGATCCCCAAAACATCACATTTCAAATGAAGTAATTCGACAGTCAAGCTGTTCATTCACTTTTAGCGGTTTGTTTTATAAAACAGTTGGAGAAAAAGTTAACTTCTAACTTTTTGGTGGAATTAAATTTTGTAAAATGGTAATGAATAAATAATATGTTTTTTTTACAAAATTGGCCTTTAGCCAGCTTGAATTGATACCATATTAACGATTGCGGACTAAAGATGGCATTGAGAATAAAATACATGCATGCATGGTGAATATTACCACACGGCTGTTATTGTTATCAAAAGTTGTCAAACTTTGAGGGGAAGGGGGCGAAAGGGCGATACCAACGGCTTGAACTTTTGTGTTAAACCAATACTTGTTGCGATAACAGCAGTTGTATAACTTACCGTTACAATGACACCAGTGTGGTAAATTCGTGCAACTTTTGTAATCCAAAGAGAGTTTTTTAACAACATTACAACCTATCATCTTACAACAACTTATCATCCTGTCGAATTTGCGATGTGTTGATCGTTTTTGAAGACTTTATCTCGTAGAAACCTCCACGAAATTCAAACAGGATGGCTCGTGCGAATCTGTGCGTAGCACTGTTTGTTCCAAAATAGCTCTCAAGGTTGCAAAACAACCATTAGTTACTATCAGAGAAACCGTTGAGAGTTTTTCAAAGCAACTTATATGCATTGGAGAAAATTACTTGTACTGTTTTAGCCAAAAAAAATATGCCGTCTCATTTGGCAGACAACAACGAAACCTCCTTAGAATATTCCAGAAAGTTACATGGGGTGCAAATAAATTGAAACACACAGTCATTGACAGCATTACAAGCACACACGGCACAAGTATTATACACACAAACACACAAATACAAACCCCAACAAGAAAAAACAACTTTTAAATTTTTTTGTTGGCAACTAGTCCTCACGCAAGGTTCGTCACCGTTCAATCGGTTGTTCTTTGTTGTTTTTCTTACTAAATGGGTGTGGTCTTTTTGAGGCAATTATATCGGTAATTGTAATCTTAGCGCTAAACCTTGAAGTTTTTCGTTTATAAAAATGGTAATTATTGTGCTTTATGAGCTTAAGGAAACAATTATTTTTTTTTTGAATTAACGCATATGTGTTAACAACTAAAACTCATTAACAAAAATTTTTGTCTTAAACTTATTTAAAACAGCAATTTGTAGCAAATATTATTTATTTTTCATATTTCTTAAAAAACTTTCTGACATTTTTGCACTCTGCGTCTACTTGTGTCTTATATGTAAGGGAACGTGCAAGAACGTCCTTAAAAGCTTTTATTAGGTATTGTTGAGTAACACTGGTTATCTTTCATTAATTTTCCTCTAACTTGTATTTGAACATTTGTTATGAACATTTGTTTTATGAACATTTGTTTTATGAACATTATGAACATTTGTTTTAAGTTTTTCCACATGGCGACAAAGAAAATCTCTAGCTCTCAAATTCTTCTGTAGTGCGTTATGCTAGGACGTTAGATCTGTTCTGACAATATAGTTTTTTCCTATCAATACAGACAATATATATTCTTTCATCAAATATTTTAAATCGTTGTTTTTAGGCTCTAAGCTGTAAAAAATTTGTTGCGACAATGAAAAATCGCTTTAACCTAACTAGTTTTACTAAAAGTTTCATCGTTTGATTTTACTTCAAATTTCAACGCTATCTGTCATCCCATACATATTCCATCAAATAGAAAAATATGGTTGAACAATAACATCCATTCAAAACAACATCATTCAAACAGCACCTTGAGATTTGTGATATAGAGTCAAGGCCAAATTATTTACTGTTGTATGATAGCCTCGAATTTCTTAAACACACAGTTTGGTCACAATTTTAGTCGCGCTAATTCGAATCATAAACTTAAGTAATGGGTCCTCAGTCCGATGTGTTGATCGATGATAGTTTTATGTGGTTGCAAAAATTTGAAAGAGCTGCATTGATAGAGTAGAGTTAAAAAAAATCGAAATTCGACCAATTCTGCCTGATAGTCCCACTCCATGACTCAAATAAACAAGTTTTTCATTTTAAAAAGACAATGTTTTCTACAAAATTGTATATAACGAACATTTCATTTTAATTTTCCGATTTGATGGACTTAGCTCGTGTCTCTCAGTTACAAAAATCACAAGTTATTCTTAATGAAATTTACAATTTTCAATAACTGACTAACGTCGGACGAATTATCTTCAAAAGACAGTCGAGGAGTTCGCTTTGACTTCAACTCGCAGATGTACAGGGAGTCTAGCCTCAGGGGGGAGGGGGAGGCAATGCAACAATGCCCTTTTAAATCATTAGAATCTGCCCCCTAAGCGTTGGTCAACCGCTGAAGCGTTAACTTAGAACTTATAAAAGCTCTAAGAGAGTGTAGTGTTTAAAGACCTATTGCCCTTGGATTTTATCAGTTTATCACGTTATTAAAGAGCTAAGGTCTGCATAACTGGCTCGAGCTCATGTTCACCTATAAATGGCTGTTGGTGATTGTGAAGGTTATAGCTAAAAAGTCAAAACGCTCCAGCAAAAGT
Source organism: Convolutriloba macropyga (assembly GCF_964194025.1). Classification (NCBI taxonomy): domain Eukaryota; kingdom Metazoa; phylum Xenacoelomorpha; order Acoela; family Convolutidae; genus Convolutriloba; species Convolutriloba macropyga. The sequence goes on along the minus strand of NC_134474.1, from coordinate 32,145,400 downwards.
TTTGCATAGCTAAAAAGACACTCAAGTTTACAACAATTGCTTCAAACTTCGATTGAGAGCAACCAATCATGATTATATTCCTGTCTGGAGCGTCTGACATGACCTTTTTTATCACGATAGCACCAATCACAATTTTAAGTACGGAACATATCTAAGTTTTAGCTAGATCATGTAACGTGATTTTCGCAGCAGATTTTTTAAAGAAATCAAAGGTATTAAAGTTAATTGAGAACCCGCACGTATTAATGATTAAAGTGAACATTTGCTATATTTGCTCTCAATTGTCAAATTTATGGGTTCTCGTCTGGGCATCTAATTAATCTTCTTTAACTTATTCTTCGCAATTTATCCTAGCTTGCATCCCATTTGATATGCAATTTGAACTGGGGTAGAGACATAACTGTTCCCATATGTAAGCTAAGCATCCAAAAATTTTTCACCGCTAAAATTTTATTAAATTTTGCAATTTATTTAATTTCGCAATGACTGTTTGATTTTTTTTTGTAATATCACTGCTAGAATGCAGCGCTCTTTTTTGA
>NC_134474.1:32033982-32144661 GCF_964194025.1 Convolutriloba macropyga | reverse complement strand
AGCAGGAGGTGTGCTATGAAGTGCTGTCCGGCTAGACCATTATAATTAACCTGCAAAGAGGTGCATATGAAATGAAATGTATCGGAAACGTTCAAATGGTGATAGTAAGTTAGTGAAAGCAATGAGAAAGTGTCAGAGCAACCCCCCCCACCCACCCCCATCCCCCCCAAATCCGGCAGCTACACCAGAATACCCCCGCCCGTGCTACGTGTCGTACCGTACGAGTGTTGCACGTCGCAGAATAGCTGCGCGCGCTGCTGTAGAGCGCAGATCAGAGTGTCGGGCGTGCCCAAGTTCATTTTAATAGCAGGAACTGAGTATTTTAGATCAAGTGAGATGCAGTCAAGGTATTTTGACGACCATGTACCTGGACAGGGAGTTAATGTCAATGAATTCTTGAGTCCAGGAGGACGCAGAAAGGAGATAAGAGTTAAATGTTTCAAAGGTTTTAAAAAAGACAAGGACTTATATAGGACAAGACGTCAAGTTGATTTAGATCTCGCAACCTCTATAAGGTTCGTCAATTTCCAAGCTAAGTGCGAACCTGGGCAAGTACTAGCGAAAGTCTGGAAGATATTTAAGAACGCGAAATCGATCAAGTTGGGCAAATTAAGACCAAATCAGAAAAGGGGCGAAAAGAAACAATGGCGTTACAATGGCTGGGTCAATTTTTTTGGCAGTGGAGACTGCAAACGTGCCAGGAGTCTTATCGAGAAAAAGAGAGAAAAATACGGCGAAATGATCATTGAAAAAGTTGGCAAGATCAGATGTCTTGGTTTTCATACCAAGAAGAAGGTTGTAGCTTTACCGAAAAAAAGAATTCCTGCAAAAAAGGAAGTGCCTAGGCAATTTTCCAGCTGGGGTAAACGATGGTCCCCAATAAACGAAAGTCGATTTGCGGATGATGTTTTTGATTGTTTATTATCAAATGGTATTGTGCTAGTCGAGTAATTGTTATAGCAATGTTGTTTTAGTGTTTGCCGTGTAGTTTTATTCTTCCAAATTGAGAAATTGTTTATTTGATGCTTATTTAGCTAATCTGAATTCAGAATTGTCCCATCTGAGAGCTTTTTTTTTCTTTATCATTTATTTGTACTGCTTCTATTAACTTTTGCGTGGTTTGTTTTTGAGGATTCTGCAGGGGAAACCCTAGATTACCAACAGAATCGTTGAAAACATTCCATTATTAGCTCAAAATTACGATTTTTCCGCATTTTAGAAGTTTTAGAAATTGAAAAATAGGTCTTTTTCATCAGGTCAAGGAGTTGTTCAAATCGAACCAAACTCGGTATGCAGTATCCCCAGGGTATGTAGAGTGTAAAACAAAAAGAATTTTTGGTATAGCTTGCCTAGGAAAAAAGTTAGTTTTTCATACGGAAATTTGCAATTATTTCAAATATTTATTTTTTAAATATAGTATTTTTCGTCGGGTCAAGGAGTTGTCCAAATCGAACCAAATTCGGTATTCAGTATCCCCAGGGTATCTAGAGTGTAAAACAAAAAGAGTTTTTGGTATAGCTTGCCTAGAAAAAAGTTGTTATTTAATACGGAAATTTGCGAATTTCGCGAATAACGAATTTTGAAAATAGGTCTATTTCATCGGGTCAAGGAGTTGTCCAAATCGAACCAAACTCGGTATGTAGTATCCCCAGGGTATGTAGAGTGTAAAACAAAAAGAATTTTTGGTATAGCTCGCCTAGGAAAAAAGTTAGTATTTCATACGGAAATTTGCGAATTTCGCGAATAACGAATTTTCAAAATAGGTCTATTTCATCGGGTCAAGGAGTTGTCCAAATCAGACCAATCCCGGTATGGAGTATCACATGTGTATGTAGATTATAAAACAAAAAGAATTTTTGCTATAGCTTGCGTAGGAAAAAAGTTAGTTTTTCGTACGTTAATTTCCGATTAATTCGAATAATTCAATTTTAAATAATTTTTTAAAAATAGGTCTTTTTGATAAGGTCAAGGAGTTGTTCAAATCAAACCAAACTCGGTATGGAGTTTCCCCAGGGTTTGTAGAGTGTAAAACAAAAAGAATTTTTGGTATAGCTTGCCTAGGAAAAAGTTAGTATTTCTTACGGAAATTTGCGAATTTCGCGAAAAAGGAATTTTAAAAATAGGTCTTTTTCATCGGGTCAAGGAGTTGTCCAAATCAGACCAATCCCGGTATGGAGTATCACAAGTGTATGTAGATTATAAAACAAAAAGAATTTTTGCTATAGCTTGCGTAGGAAAAAAGTTAGTTTTTCGTACGTTAATTTCCGATTAATTCGAATAATTCAATTTTAAATAATTTTTTAAAAATAGGTCTTTTTGATAAGGTCAAGGAGTTGTTCAAATCAAACCAAACTCGGTATGGAGTTTCCCCAGGGTATGTAGAGTGTAAAACAAAAAGAATTTTTGGGTATAGCTTGCCTAGGAAAAAAGGTTAGTTATTCATACGGAAATTTGCAATTATTTCAAATATTTATTTTTTAAATATAGTATTTTTCGTCGGGTCAAGGAGTTGTCCAAATCGAACCAAACTCGGTATGCAGTATCCCCAGGGTATTTAAAGTGTAAAACAAAAAGAATTTTTGGTATAGCTCGCCTAGGAAAAAAGTTAGTATTTCATACGGAAATTTGCGAATTTCGCGAATAACGAATTTTCAAAATAGGTCTATTTCATCGGGTCAAGGAGTTGTCCAAATCAGACCAATCCCGGTATGGAGTATCACATGTGTATGTAGATTATAAAACAAAAAGAATTTTTGCTATAGCTTGCGTAGGAAAAAAGTTAGTTTTTCGTACGTTAATTTCCGATTAATTCGAATAATTCAATTTTAAATAATTTTTTAAAAATAGGTCTTTTTGATAAGGTCAAGGAGTTGTTCAAATCAAACCAAACTCGGTATGGAGTTTCCCCAGGGTTTGTAGAGTGTAAAACAAAAAGAATTTTTGGTATAGCTTGCCTAGGAAAAAGTTAGTATTTCTTACGGAAATTTGCGAATTTCGCGAAAAAGGAATTTTAAAAATAGGTCTTTTTCATCGGGTCAAGGAGTTGTTCAAATCGAACCAAACTCGGTATGGAGTATCCCCAGTGTTTGTAGAGTGTAAAACGAAAAGAATTTTTGGTATAGCTTGCCTAGGAAAAAAGTTAGTATTTCATACGGAAATTTGCGACTTTCGCGAATAAGGAATTTTAAAAATAGGTCTATTTCATCGGGTCAAGGAGTTGTTCAAATCAAACCAAACTCGGTATGGAGTATCCCCAGGGTATGTAGAGGGTAAAAGAAAAAGAATTATTGCTATTGCTTGCCTAGGAAAAAAGTTAGTTTTGCATACGGAAATTTCTTATTATTTCCGTAAAATTTTGAATAAGTAATTTTAGAAATAAGTCTTTCTGATTAGGTAATAGAATTGTCCAAAGTGAACCAATCTTGGTATGGAGTATCCCCAGGGTATGTAGAGTGTAAAACAAAAGAATTTTTGGTATAGCTTGCCTAGGAAAAAAGTTAGCATTTCATACGGAAATTTGCGAATTTCGCGAATAACGAATTTTGAAAATAGGTCTTTTTCATCGGGTCAAGGAGTTGTCCAAATCAAACCAAACTCGGTATGGAGTATCCGATGAGTAGTTAGAAGGTGAAACTGAAGTAATTTTTGGTACAGCTTGCCTAGGAAAAAAGTTAGTTTTTCATACGGAAATTTGCGAATTTCGCGAATAAGGAATTTTGAAAATAGGTCTTTTTCATCGGGTCAAGGAGTTGTTCAAATCAAACCAAAATTGGTATGGAGTATCCCCAGGGTATGTAAAGCGTAAAACAGAAAGATTTTTTGGTATAGCTTGGCTAGGGAAAAAGTTAGCTTTTCATACCGAAATTTCTTATTATTTCCGTAAAATTTTGAATAAGTAATTTTAGAAATAAGTCTTTCTGATTAGGTCATAGAGTTGTCCAAAGTGAACCAAACTTGGTATGGAGTATCTCCAGGGTATGTAGAGTGTAAAACAAAAAGAATTTTGTGTATAGCTTGCCTAGGAAAAAAGTTAGTATTTCATACGGAGATTTGCGAATTTCGCGAATAACGAATTTTGAAAATAGGTCTATTTCATCGGGTCAAGGAGTTGTCCAAATCGAACCCAACTCGGTATGCAGTATCCCCAGGGTACGTAGAGTGTAAAACAAAAAGAATTTTATCTATAGCTTGCCTAGGAAAAAAGTTAGTATTTCATACGGAAATTTGCGAATTTCGCGAATAACAAATTTTGAAAATAGGTCTATTTCATCGGGTCAAGGAGTTGTCCAAATCGAACCAAACTCGGTATGCAGTATCCTCAGGGTATGTAGAGTGTAAAACAAAAAGAATTTTTGGTATAGCTTGCCTAGGAAAAAAGTTAGTATTTCACACGGAAATTTGCGAATTTCGCGAATAACGAATTTTGAAAATCGGTCTATTTCATCGGGTCAAGGAGTTGTCCAAATCGAACCAAACTCGGTATGCAGTATCCCCAGGGTATGTAGAGTGTAAAACGAAAAGAATTTTGTGTATAGCTTGCCTAGGAAAAAAGTTAGTATTTCATACGGAAACTTGCGAATTTCGCGAATAACGAATTTTGAAAATAGGTCTATTTCATCGGGTCAAGGAGTTGTCCAAATCGAACCAAACTCGGTATGCAGTATCCTCAGGGTATGTAGAGTGTAAAACAAAAAGAATTTTTGGTATAGCTTGCCTAGGAAAAAAGTTAGTATTTCACACGGAAATTTGCGAATTTCGCGAATAACGAATTTTGAAAATAGGTTTATTTCATCGGGTCAAGGAGTTGTCCAAATCGAACCAAACTCGGTATGCAGTATCCCCAGGGTATGTAGAGTGTAAAACAAAAAGAATTTTTGCTATAGCTTGTCTAGGAAAAAAGTTAATTTTTCATACGGAAATTTGCTATTATTTCCGAATAATTTTGAATAAGTAATTTTAAAAATAAGTCTTTTTGATTAGATCATAGAGTTGTCCAAAGTGAACCAAACTTGGTATGGAGTATCCCCTGTGTAGGTAGAGTTTAGGAAAAAAGAATTTTTGCTATAGCTTGTCTAGGAAAAAAGTTAGTTTTTCATACGGAAATTTGCGATTTTCGCGAATAAGGAATTTTAAAAATAGGTCTTTTCCATTGGGTCAAAAAGTTATTCAAATCAAACCAAACTCGGTATTGAGTATCCCATGTATACATAGATTGTAAAACAGAAAGAATTTTTTGGTATAGCTTGAATAGGAAGAAAATTTAGTTTATCGTACGGAAATTTCGATTAATTCGAATAGTTAATTTTAAATATTTTTTGAAAATAGGTCTTTTTCATCGGGTCAAGGAGTTGTTCAAAATCTACCAAACTGGGTATGGAGGAGTATACCATGGGTACCTAGAGTGTAAAACAGAAAGTATTTTTGGTACTATTCGCCTGGGAAAAAAGATAGTATTTCATACGGAAATTTGCGATTATTTCGAATAATTTGCGATTATTGAGTTTTAAAATAGGTCTTTTTTAAATATTTAATTTTCATCGGGCCGAGATGTTGTTGAAATCAAGTAAGACTCACTGTCAGAGGTCTGCTGTGTCTAAGGAATCTAAAATGCCTAGAGTTTAAGGGTTATGTTTTCCAGGTATAATTGCTTTTCGTTTTGAACGTACACAACAACTTGGAATTTTTTCAGTTGTAAAGATGAGACAGTATGAAATCGTTGTAAATGAGAAAGGCGTTCATTGCAAAACTCCGCCGTTGAGGGAAGATGATATTGTTCGACATGACCAAATAAGTTTTGAAAATAAATTGTTGCGCGAGATGGAGGAACTCAAAAAGAAACTAGAAGAGCTCACAAAGAGAGTGAAAGAACTTGAAAAAGCAAATGCTGAAGTGGTAGACTTGACTGGTGAATCGAGCTCTGATACAGTCTCAGTGCATTCTAAAGACTTAAGCCCAGTTGAGAATGGCTTTTTTGGCTGAGGTTAAACTGTAATTTCGTTAACTTAGCTAAACAGGTCGTACATTTTGATTACTGGAATCAGATTTAGCTAAACAGTTCGTACATATTGATTACTGGATTCAGATTTAACAGTTTCATTTATAGTTGTGTCTATCAATCAGTTTTCTCCTCAGAATGACAATCTTGATTTAATTGTGCGGTTTACGTTCCAATGATTTTCTGTTTGATCTCAATCTTCTGAATTTTTTCAGGTCTTGAAAATGTCTGCTGCTAAATTCAACTGGTTAATTATGAGTAATCAGAAGGATGACGTTCGAATTATTGACGCAGACTCAGATATGTGGGGCTGTTTAAGCTATTTCGAAAAAGTGAAGCTGGAAGCGGGTAGTAACATAATGCTTAACAGGGATGGTAATTTGTGTGGTTACTCAATTGTGCTGCAAGGTATTGATGATTTTTCAAGCGAGCTAGAAGAGTTAAAGCCAATTACAAAGCCTCTCAAAGCTGTGGAACCTGTGACTGTGGAAAATTGCCCAGCAGCTTCGGAAGTATCCAGCGGCAGTTGCTTGAATCCACAATCTTCGTCAAAGATTGCGAAGGGATCTATTGTCTCGGTATGATTATCTTTTACTTGCATCATTGAAATCCTAGTCGGCTCAAGCACTGATGATTGTTTCTTTTTAGTGTTGTGCAAAACATAAAGGAATGCCTGAAGTTTTGCTAGAGAATGAGAAACGGATGCATGACTTGGTCGACCTTCTGCGAGGCTCAACAAGTCAGGCCGCCGATGATTTGCTAGCCGTGAAGCGCAACTTCAATAATTACGTTAGTCTAATTTGACAACTTAACTTACATTATCATTTTAAAAAGTTTGTGTTCTCTTGAAGGTCACCAGCGCGCTTGCAAGTATTGACGAGATTGCAGAACTTCCGGAAGAACCTGGTAACGTTGAAGATAACCCAGACGAGGATCAAACGGATAACCACGACGATCTTGATGAGCACACAGTCTTTCGGTTTGTGGAGAAGAAACCTCCTGTGCAGTTTGGTCTGAACGGGAAAAATCTAGACCATGTCTACAGTGGGCACAAACCCTCCGAATACGGACTGGCACTTCGTAAGTGGATTTACGGAGTTGATGGATTGGCTTACGAAATGATTCTACCCACAAAGAGCCTGACAGATGGAAGAAAGTGTGCATCAAAGGAGTCCTTGCTAAAATTTTTTCGTGAGTTAGAAGATTTCTTGTTTCTGAAAGATGTTTGACGTTTTCCCAAAATCCCGTGAACTCCCTTTAGTAAGTTAACGTTTAACAAGTCTCAATTTTAGGATCAGTTGAGAGAAAGTTTCCGAGCTCATCATTCCCCGATGCCAGAAAACAAGCCAAGAAAGCGGCCAATAAAGCTGGATTAAATGCGAAGCAGAGGTTAGAAGGTGAAGGCAAGTACAGCGAAGAAGCTAAGAATAAGAAGAAAGATTTGTTTCGGGGAAAAAAAGCCAACCAAGAAAATGCATAAACATAGATTTATTGAGTTCACTCACTTTGTTCCAGATCCATAGCTCATTCAAGGTGCTAAGAGTATACTTTACTTGTATGTACTTCTATTAGTTCTATAACTGTCAGATGCAACAGGACTCAGATGCAGCAGTTAAATTTATGAGTTTGTTTAGATTTCTAATGCTTTAAACTGAATCAAAGCTTCCAAATTTGTTTTATGAGATAGTGTGTAGTTTCACTCATGAACCCACAAGAAACATAATGACTTTCAATCTTATTTTCTTTGATTCTACTTGTTTGTTTTCAACTATTTGACTTGCTTCGATGTGAATAATTTTCAATCTGTCTTTCAGATCTATGGCCAATTCCAGCGATCGCCCTAAGAGGCAAGTAAAAATTCCCAGCTTTGAGACGGACCCGGAAACACAAGTTGAACGCAGCATTCGTCATGAGCATAGAAATACGTTGTTTGTTTTCATATACGAAGAAGCTTGTGTATCGACGGGTCTCAATAGTATTGCTTGTCCCAGAGGTTATTCTGACGAAGCGAACCTCGCCTTACAACCTGGAGAGTACGAATTCATACGACACAACCCCGATCCTCGCAGAATGCTGTATTTGGGTAGAGGTCCGGCCGAGAGAGTGCGCGAATACAAGAAGCAAGCGGCCGAAATTTATAAGAAAGGACAGCGACCCCCCTTTCTCTGGGAGGGGCCAGGAACAACAAGCGCAACTCAACCTGCAGCTACTCATGTCGAATCACCTGATCTGCTTTTCTCGTCTCCCGAACTGACTGAAGCTACGCAAAGAGAGATGCCTCAAACGTGCCCAGAAAAAAGTCTTGGTCCCGCAATAGCCAGAGCAAAAGTAACAGAAAAAGTGATGGCCCCACAAAAGCAGTCGCAGAACCAAACAAAGAGACACGGTCACTTCTTTTTCTGCCAAAGGCGACAACGGCTGCTGACAAATCAGAGGTTTGTTGTTTTGCTGTTGAAAAATGGCGTAAGCTTTTGCTTTCATTGTTCAATCCCTTAATTGGAAAAAGTTACCAAACCATTGGCTGACATTATACATATTTTTATTGTAAAGTGTCCAAAACTTTGCTCTCTCAATACTTTTTTTTAATTTCTAGAGCTGCTCAACTTCCATGTGCAAAGAGTTCGAAGACTTCTTGAAAGGTCACGACGAAATAATGAACCGTGCACAACAAGTGGGGGTTGGAATTAAAGCAAAGCATGACAAGAAGCGACGCAAAATTCTGGGCAAGCTCGATGATACGGTTGGTTTGAATTTTTTTTTTCAATCAAACACGAAACCTTTTTTTCCAAGGTGTTCTATTTCAGCTCGAAGACGTTCAGGAAATCTCCATTCTTCAAAAGTTTGGGTTTCAAAGCATTGACGAGAATCCAGATTTGAGGACCGCATACCCAGTTCATAGAGTTGAATTCGAGGGAGAAGATCTGATGAAGACCCATGCGGCAAACTGCTATCCATCTCAACTTGGCCGTTGTTTGGGCAGAAAAACTTTGGAGTTGACGGCTTGGTTGATCAGATGATGTACAGTCAGAGCTCAGGCACACGTACAGAAGCGCCTCTAGAAAAACGAGATTTGTTTGAAGGTTTTTGTACTTTTCTGTTGATCTCACTCTCCAAAAAATAGTTCTAGAAAAATTGCAATAAGTTAGCATCTGTCTTTTATTCTTAAAAATTATTACTCATGCAGAGTTTTCTCTTGTTTAGACGTCGTGAAGCAAAAGTATCCTTTGACACCTCGAATGGCACTGAGGAAGGCGACAGATTCTGCAAACCAATCAAGAAGGGAGAGGAAAAGCTATCTGAAAAATGCTGAGGTTGTTGAACATAGGCAAGAAGTATCAGAGACGCCGACGACTGCGAACAATCAGGCGGAATGAAATAACAATAGTTTTCTTGTAAAACTTTTGTAGCCAAGAGGAAAGGTTTCAGTTAGACCTCTAAGTTAGCTATATTTAAACTTGACATTTGATTTAAACTTATCATGACAGTGGTTACAAAGAAACAGAACATTTGTCTAGTTTTTGCCTAAATTTTACGGCGCAGTTAGTTGTAACTCTAATCGTTGTTAGTTATGACAAAATTGATTCATTTTGTGGATTTGATTTGTAAATGAAGTCATTTGTCTAGTTCTTGCTTAGATTTTCCTTCTGATTTAACGATTGGTTTGATTTAATTCATCGGTGGCTATGTGTTCTCTCATTATGCAGCTTTAGCAGGCAGTTATCAAAATTACTCCCATTTATGTCGATTTTTTGTGCTAGAACTGAAGGGAATTTTGAAGTCGGACTTTTTTCCCTGTATCATATTCATATTGCAATAGCTCCTCAAGAATTTGTGTTTCTCAATGTAGTTTTTAATTTAAGATGAAATGGATAATATCAAAAAATTGGCCCAAATTGAAGGTTTTGTCGCTGAGCGTTATGTTCAAAAAACGGCCAATGAAATACATTTGCTCAGAGAATTGATGTCCCAAGAAAGTTACATGAATTTGATTGATTCTGACAGAGATTTCAAAAAGCTGAGTCAGGATATGGAAGAAATTTACAAATGTGCTCTCACTGAAGGTTTTCGTATCGAAGCTGACAATTTCGGCGGGTACTGTTTGGTGAATCGCAGTGGAAAAATAATCAAAAAAGGTGAAATCAAATGTGCTGTAGGCTTGCTGGCAAAAAAACCAAAAGATCGTGTGATTGATGACTGGTCACTTATGGAAGGCGATAAATTGTTAGTTGGCGTCGCAAGGTGGGCAAATCACTCGTGTGTCCCAAAATGCGATTACTACATGAGTAGTGGCTTCAAAGGTAGAGAGTGCGTACGACTGCGAGCGATTCGTGAAATCAAGCCGGGCGAAGAACTGACTACTTATTACAATGAAGATTTTTTCGGAGAAAATAATAAGTTTTGTCTCTGTGGACATGTATCCGAGCACGGTATAGAAGCAGAGGAGTCAGAAGATAAAATGAGCGAAGTAGGTATGAAGCCCTCAAAACGAAAACGAACAGTGATTCCCAGAATAAAAGTAAATGCAAGGGATGTGCGTTCCTCATTGCTCACTGACCTTATCAAGTTCTATAGCGAAGATTCAAATGCCAGTTTTGTTTCGGAGACAAGCTCAATTCCTCTCAACTGTGGCCCCGCCTGTGACGGAGATGATTTGGCAAGATTTGGAAGTCCAGAATGCAATGATTCATCAGATGGAGTTAGTAGCACCGTTATTAGCTTGCCTTCGGACCATTTTCAGAGCAACACGGCATTTGATCTGTTCAGCAACCACAGTTTTAACGATAGTGGTGATGAAATTGTGTCGTATGAACGTAATGATTCAAATGGGCTTTTGCATCAAGTATCAGGTGTTTCTGTGGAGAATTTGAAAGCCTCGCTTTTGGCTATTGTTTCGGTCCATAATGCTTCTGATGCGCTTTTGAACGATCTCTTGAAGCGTGATCAGCTGCTCTTTGACGGTCAATCTGTTTCGCCGTGGGCAGTTAAAAAACAATTTGAAGATTTCTGCAGCTCTTATCAGTGTGACAGGACGTTGGTTGAGAAAGGGGAGCTGATTTTAATGAATTTTCGCCCGTTGCTTGTCGATATTGTGAAGACTTCTCTTTCCGAAATGTTTGAGTACGCTGAAAAGAAACTTACCACGCGCGATATTCTAATGCCAAAATTTGCCATGAATGATCAAAGGGAGGTGATTGTGAGGTTAATTGTAAACACAGATGGAGCTGCTGTTTGCAAGACTCCGACAACCTCGGCGTGGCCGCTATTCTTTGCTATTGCTGATCTACCACCTAAGCCGCGACAACTTTTTAAAAATCTTGTACTAGGAGCGCTGTTTGTTGGTTCAGGCTATCCAGATTTTGATGTTTTTTTTGAGCATATACAAAACGAGTTGTCTGTTTCGGAGAAGCTCACTTTCAATGAAGAAGAATTGACAATTACATTTGAGCCAATCTTGTTAGTAACTGATCTGGTTGCAAAATCCAAAGTACTCAAAATGAAGCAGTTCAACGGTTACTATGGTTGCACTTTATGCACACAGAGAGGAATTCATCTAGCATACACACATCGATACCCTCATGATCACTCTTTTGAAATGCGCTCATTCGATTCGCATTTGAGAAACATACAACAGCTAGAGAATGGAAGCATTGATAAATTAAGAGCGGAGTTGGGACCAAAAGAGGACTGCGAGGTCAAAACTCATGGCGTAAATGGTAGAAGCAAAGCTTTTGATGTAATTTCAAATCAACGCCTTTCGTCTCTAATTGACCCAATGCACCAAATTTTTCTTGGTGTAGCAAAAGATCTTCTTCAACATCATTATAATAAAATGGATGCAGATCATAAAGCTGAAATTAATTCGTTCCTCGAGTACGTTGACTTACCGAAAGAGTTCAAAAATAACGTCAGAAGCCTCGAAGCCTTAGCCAGCTTCAAAGCCAAGGAAGTGAAGTTTTTGTTGTTTTATTTGTCAGCCATAATCTTCCCTCCGTATTTGCATGGTGAAGAACGAAGAAGTGACGCAGTGGATCTCAAAAAATTGGTTTTTGCTCTTCGTGAACTTTTTGAATCTAACGAGAATGCTAATTTTTGTGATAAACTGCTGTCAGAATTCTGCATCAGCTTGTCGGAGAAAACAAATAAGATGGAGTCGATAAATTTTCATCTACTCCGGCATCTAGGATGGCAGGCGAAAAATATAGGACCATTGTTCACCGCATCTGCTGCCATGTTTGAGTCGGCCGACAGACTTTTGATTGCACCACTCACAGGAACCGTAAACCAGCGTCAGCTGCTAGTACGAAGATTTGTAAGAGTAAAAATGATCGCGAAAATGACTGTAGAAGACGACTGTCTGACTGAAATGCTCACAACTTTTAACGAGAAGAAAAAACTAGATGAAGGTTACAGATTTGTAGAAAACACTGAGACAAGGAAGTTTCGCACAGAAAATCCAAATTTGAAACTGTTTTGTCGTAAAATTGGAAATTTTTTCTTATCATCGGCGGCCTACGGACGAGGATGTGTTGCTGATAAGTTTGTTTGTGTCTCAATTGACGACGACCTAAGTGGCGACGACTATTTTGTCGGCGAAATTCTCTTCTTTTTTCGTGGAGATGTGGAACGCTGTGTGCTCCGAAAACTCCGAGTTGTCAAGAAAATGAAATTAGTTACAATGCAAGAGCAAAAATTTGTTCCTTTTGGTTTCGTTGTGGAAGATACAGAGGAGATAATGGAAATAGTTTTGACGGCCATTAAATATAAACTCTTCTATTTTAAATTTAATGAAGTCTCCTATCTGATTACAAAGCTCAGCCTCTTCGAGCACAACTAAGGAGCCCAAAAAATTTTTAGTCTTTTGTTAGTTTCGATTTATAGCGTGTTTGTTCTTTCCTAACAAATTTTTCAATAGATTATTTTGCGGCATGGTTTTTCGGACTTCTGTGTTTCTATTATAGGCAAATTCAAAAGGGTCAAAAGGTTGTTGTACATTATAGCACGTGTATACAGAGTGCAAGACGAAAAGAGTTTTTGATATAGCTTGCGAGGGAAAAAAGTTAGTTTTTCGTACGTTAATTTCCGATTAATTCGAATAATTAATTTTAAATAATTTTTAAAAATAGGTCTTCTTGATTAGGTCTTAGAGTTGTCCAAATTGAACCAAACCTGGTATGGAGTATCCCCTGTGTAGGTAGAGTGTAGGAAAAAAAGAATTTTTGCTATAGTTTGTCTAGGAAAAAAGTTAGTATTTCATACGGAACTTTTTGAATTTCTCGAAAAAGGAATTTTAAAAATAGGTCTTTTTTATCGGATCAAGAAGTTGTTCAAATCAAACCAAAATTGGTATGGAGTATCCCCAGGGTATGTAAAGGGTAAAACAGAAAGATGTTTTGGTATAGCCTGGCTAGGGAAAAAGTTAGCTTTTCATACGGAAATTTCTTATTATTTCCGTAAAATTTTGAATAAGTAATTTTAGAAATAAGTCGTTCTGATTAGGTCATAGAGTTGTCCAAAGTGAACCAAACTTGGTATGGAGTATCCCCAGGGTATGTAGAGTGTAAAACAAAAAGAATTTTTGGTATAGCTTGCCTAGGAAAAAAGTGAATATTTCATACGGAAATTTGCGAATTTCGCAAATAACGAATTTTGAAAATAGGTCTGTTTCATTGGGTCAAGGAGTTGTCCAAATCAGACCAAACTCGGCATGGAGTATCCCAATGGTATCGAGAGTGTAAAACAAAAAGAATTTATGGTATAGCTTGCCTAGGAAAAAAGTTAGTCTTTCATACGGAAATTTGCGAATTTCGCAAATAACGAATTTTGAAAATAGGTCTTTTTCATCGGGTCAAGGAGTTGTTCAAACCAAATTAAACTCGGTATGGAGTATCCCCAGGGTATGTAGAGTGTAAAACAAAAAGAATTTTTGGTGTAGCTTGGCTAGGAAAAAAGTAAGTTTTTCATACGGAAATTTCACATTATTTCCGTATAATTTTGAGTAAGTAATTTTAGAAAAAGCTCTTTTTGAATAGGTCTTAGAGTTGTTCAAATCAAACCAATCCCGGTATGGAGTATCCCATGTGTAGTTAGAAGGTGAAACGGAAATAGTGTTTGGTATAGCTTGCCTAGGAAAAAAGTTAGTATTTCATACGGAAATTTGCGATTATTTCAAATATTTAATTTTAAAATATAGTATTTTTGATCGGGTCAAGGAGTTGTTCAAATCGACCCAAACTCGGTATGGAGTATTCCCAGGGTATGTAGAAGGTAAAACGAAAAGAATTTTTGCTATTGCTTGCCGAGGAAAAAAGTTAGTATTTCATACGGAAATTTGCGATTATTTCAAATATTTAATTTTAAAATATAGTATTTTTGATCGGGTCAAGGAGTTGTTCAAATCGAACCAAACTCGGTATGGAGTATCCCCAGGGTATATAGAGTCTAAAACAAAAACAATTTTTGCAATTGCTTGCCTAGGAAAAAAGTTAGTTCTTCATACGGAAATTTGCGATTTTCGCGAATAAGGAATTTTAAAAATAGGTCTTTTTCATCGGGTCAAGGAGTTGTTCAAATCGAACCAAACTCGGAATGGAGTATCCCCAGGGTATGTAGAGGGTAAAACAAAAAGAATTTTTGGTATAGCTTGCCTAGGAAAAAAGTTAGTATTTCATACGGAAATTTGCGAATTTCGCGAATAAGGAATTTTGAAAATAGGTCTTTTTCATCGGGTCAAGGAGTTGTTCAAATCGAACCAAACTCGGAATGGAGTATCCCCAGGGTATGTAGAGGGTAAAACAAAAAGAATTTTTGGTATAGCTTGCCTAGGAAAAAAGTTAGTATTTCATACGGAAATTTGCGAATTTCGCGAATAAGGAATTTTGAAAATAGGTCTTTTTCATCGGGTCAAGGAGTTGTTCAAATCGAACCAAACTCGGAATGGAGTATCACCAGGGTATGTGGAGGGTAAAACAAAAAGAATTTTTGGTATAGCTTGCCTAGGAAAAAAGTTAGTATTTCATACGAAAATTTGCGAATTTCGCGAATAAGGAATTTTGAAAATAGGTCTATTTCATCGGGTCAAGGAATTGTCCAAATCAAACCAAACTCGGTATGGAGTATCCCATGTGTACCTAGATTATAAAACAAAAAGAATTTCTGCTATAGCTTGCGTAGGGAAAAAGTTAGTTTTTCGTACGTTAATTTCCGATTAATTCGAATAATTAATTTTAAATAATTTTTAAATATAGGTCTTTTTGATAAGGTCAAGGAGTTGTTCAAATCAACCAAACTCGGTATGGAGTATCCCCAGGGTATGTAGAGTGTAAAACAAAAAGAATTTTTGCTATTGCTTGCCTCGAAAAAAAGTTAGTATTTCATACGGAAATTTGCGAATTTCGAGAATGACGAATTTTGAAAATAGGTCTATTTCATCGGGTCAAGGAGTTGTCCAAATCAGACCAAACTGGGCATGGAGTATACCAAGGGTATCGAGAGTGTAAAACAGAAAGAACTTTTTGTTTAGCTTGCCTAGGAAAAAAGTTGGTTTTTCATACGGAAGTTTGCTATTATTTCCGAAAAATTTTGAATAAGTAATTTTAAAAATAAGTCTTTTTGATTAGGTCTTAGAGTTGTCCGAATTGAACCAAACTTGGTATGGAGTATCCCCTGTGTAGGTAGAGTGTAAAACAAAAAGAGTTTTTGGTATAGCTTGCCTTGAAAAAAAGTTATTATTTCATACGGAAATTTTCGAATTTCGAGAATAACGAATTTTGAAAATAGGTCTATTTCATCGGGTCAAGGAGTAGTCCAAATCAGACCAAACTGGGCATGGAGTATCCCAAGGGTATCGAAATTATAAAACAGAAAGAATTTTTTGTTTAGCTTGCCTTGGAAAAAAGCTGGTTTTTCATACGGAAATTTGCTATTATTTCCGAATAATTTTGAATAAGTAATTTTAAAAATAAGTCTTTTTGATTAGGTCTTAGAGTTGTCCAAATTGAGCCAAACTTGGAATGGAGTATCCCCTGTGTAGGTAGAGTTTAGGAAAAAAGAATTTTTGCTATAGCTTGCCTAGGAAAAAAGCTGGTTTTTCATACGGAAATTTGATATTATTTCCGAATAATTTTGAATAAGTAATTTTAAAAATAAGTCTTTTTGATTAGGTCTTAGAGTTGTCCGAATTGAACCAAACTTGGTATGGAGTATCCCCTGTGTAGGTAGAGTGTAAAACAAAAAGAGTTTTTGGTATAGCTTGCCTAGAAAAAAAACTATTATTTCATACGGAAATTTTCGAATTTCGAGAATAACGAATTTTGAAAATAGGTCTATTTCATCGGGTCAAGGAGTTGTCCAAATCAGACCAAACTGGGCATGGAGTATCCCAAGGGTATCGAAAGTGTAAAACAGAAAGAATTTTTTGTTTAGCTTGCCTTGGAAAAAAGCTGGTTTTTCATACGGAAATTTGCTATTATTTCCGAATAATTTTGAATAAGTAATTTTAAAAATAAGTCTTTTTGATTAGGTCTTAGAGTTGTCCAAATTGAGCCAAACTTGGAATGGAGTATCCCCTGTGTAGGTAGAGTTTAGGAAAAAAGAATTTTTGCTATAGCTTGCCTAGGAAAAAAGCTGGTTTTTCATACGGAAATTTGCTATTATTTCCGAATAATTTTGAATAAGTAATTTTAAAAATAAGTCTTTTTGATTAGGTCTTAGAGTTGTTCAAATAGAACCAAACTCGGTATGGAGTATTCCCAGGGTATGTAGAAGGTAAAACGAAAAGAATTTTTGCTATTGCTTGCCGAGGAAAAAAGTTAGTATTTCATACGGAAATTTGCGATTATTTCAAATATTTAATTTTAAAATATAGTATTTTTGATCGGGTCAAGGAGTTGTTCAAATCAAACCAATCCCGGAATGGAGTATCCCATGTGTAGTTAGAAGGTGAAACGGAAATAGTTTTTGGTATAGCTTGCCTAGGAAAAAAGTTGGTATTTCATACGGAAATTTGCGATTATTTCAAATATTTAATTTTAAAATATAGTATTTTTGATCGGGTCAAGGAGTTGTTCAAATCGAACCAAACTCGGTATGGAGTATTCCCAGGGTATGTAGAAGGTAAAACGAAAAGAATTTTTGCTATTGCTTGCCGAGGAAAAAAGTTAGTATTTCATACGGAAATTTGCGATTATTTCAAATATTTAATTTTAAAATATAGTATTTTTGATCGGGTCAAGGAGTTGTTCAAATCGAACCAAACTCGGTATGGAGTATCCCCAGGGTATATAGAGTCTAAAACAAAAACAATTTTTGCAATTGCTTGCCTAGGAAAAAAGTTAGTTCTTCATACGGAAATTTGCGATTTTCGCGAATAAGGAATTTTAAAAATAGGTCTTTTTCATCGGGTCAAGGAGTTGTTCAAATCAAACCAAACTCGGTATAGAGTATCCACAGGGTATGTAGAGGGTACAACAAAAAGAATTTTTGGTATAGCTTGCCTAGGAAAAAAGTTAGTATTTCATACGGAAATTTGCGAATTTCGCGAATAAGGAATTTTGAAAATAGGTCTTTTTCATCGGGTCAAGGAGTTGTTCAAATCGAACCAAACTCGGAATGGAGTATCCCCAGGGTATGTAGAGTGTAAAACAAAAAGAATTTTTGGTATAGCTTGCCTAGGAAAAAAGTTAGTATTTCATACGGAAATTTGCGAATTTCGAGAATGACGAATTTTGAAAATAGGTCTATTTCATCGGGTCAAGGAGTTGTCCAAATCAGACCAAACTGGGCATGGAGTATCCCAAGGGTATCGAGAGTGTAAAATAGAAAGAACTTTTTGTTTAGCTTGCCTAGGAAAAAAGTTGGTTTTTCATACGGAAGTTTGCTATTATTTCCGAATAATTTTGAATAAGTAATTTTAAAAATAAGTCTTTTTGATTAGGTCTTAGAGTTGTCCGAATTGAACCAAACTTGGTATGGAGTATCCCCTGTGTAGGTAGAGTGTAAAACAAAAAGAGTTTTTGGTATAGCTTTCCTAGAAAAAAAGTTATTATTTCATACGGAAATTTGCGAATTTCGAGAATAACGAATTTTGAAAATAGGTCTATTTCATCGGGTCAAGGAGTTGTCCAAATCAGACCAAACTGGGCATGGAGTATCCCAAGGGTATCGAGAGTGTAAAACAGAAAGAATTTTTTGTTTAGCTTGCCTAGGAAAAAAGCTGGTTTTTCATACGGAAATTTGCTATTATTTCCGAATAATTTTGAATAAGTAATTTTAAAAATAAGTCTTTTTGATTAGGTCTTAGAGTTGTCCAAATTGAGCCAAACTTCGAATGGAGTATCCCCTGTGTAGGTAGAGTGTAAGCCAAAAAGAATTTTTGCTATAGCTTGTCTAGGAAAAAAGTTAGTATTTCATACGGAACTTTTTGAATTTCTCGAAAAAGGAATTTTAAAAATAGGTCTTTTTTATCGGATCAAGAAGTTGTTCAAATCAAATCAAAATTGATATGGAATATCCCCCGGGTATATAGAGTCTACAACAAAAAGAATTTTTGCTATAGCTTGCGTAGGAAAAAAGTTAGTTTTCCGTACGTCAGTTTCCGATTAATTCGAATATTTAATTTTAAATAATTTTTAAAAATAGGTCTTCTTGATTAGGTCTTAGAGTTGTCCAAATTGAACCAAACTTGGTATGGAGTATCCCCTGTGTAGGTAGAGTGTAGAAAAAAAGAATTTTTGCTATAGTTTGTCTAGGAAAAAAGTTAGTATTTCATACGGAACTTTTTGAATTTCTCGAAAAAGGAATTTTAAAAATAGGTCTTTTTTATCGGATCAAGAAGTTGTTCAAATCGAACCAAAATTGGTATGGAGTATCCCCAGGGTATATAGAGTCTACAACAAAAAGAATTTTTGCTATAGCTTGCGTAGGAAAAAAGTTAGTTTTTCGTACGTCAGTTTCCGATTAATTCGAAAATTTAATTTTAAATAATTTTTAAAAATAGGTCTTCTTGATTAGGTCTTAGAGTTGTCCAAATTGAACCAAACTTGGTATGGAGTATCCCCTGTGTAGGTAGAGTGTAGGAAAAAAAGAATTTTTGCTATAGTTTGTCTAGGAAAAAAGTTAGTATTTCATACGGAACTTTTTGAATTTCTCGAAAAAGGAATTTTAAAAATAGGTCTTTTTTATCGGATCAAGAAGTTGTTCAAATCAAATCAAAATTGATATGGTATATCCCCCGGGTATATAGAGTCTACAACAAAAAGAATTTTTGCTATAGCTTGCGTAGGAAAAAAGTTAGTTTTTCGTACGTCAGTTTCCGATTAATTCGAATATTTAATTTTAAATAATTTTTAAAAATAGGTCTCTTTGATTAGGTCTTAGAGTTGTTCAAATCAAACCAAACTTGATGTGGATTGTTCCCGGTGTTCCTAGAGTGTAAGGCAAAAAGAATATTTGATATAGCTGGTGTTGGTGCAGAAGTTATGTGTTTTAAGTGTTGATTGGTTTTTTTTTTAAAAAAATTAAAAATGTAGAGTTAAAAATGGGTGGGACGCCTTTCGGGCGTCAAGATTTTTCGGTGCTCTCCCTTCCCCCTCCCTTCGTTCCCTCGCCCTTGTTTTCGTCTCTCGTTCGTCTCTCGCTCGTGTCTCGCGTTCTCTCGCTCGTCTCTCGCTCGTCTCGCATTCTCTCGCTGGTTTTTCGCTCGTCTCTCGCGTTGTCTCGCTCGTCTCTCGCTTCGGTGTTTTGGTTTGAGTCTATGATGTGTGTTTATGATGTGTTATATATGTTTATGTTGATTTTAGCTTTCTGGAATGAGTGTCAAAAAAAGTCTTATCTTATTAGAGGTTCATTTTATTCTTAATGCTGATAGACAGACACCTTGAATAATTTTGCTCACGCCAGTAAAAAACGATGTCTACTATTAGTATAAAGATGTTCATGTACCTCACGTAAAAAAAAGACTTTAAATATCTGGATTTGTGGAGTTTTGGAACCCTCTCTGTCTTCAGCTTCAAAGATCTGCACTGCACCCCAGCAGGTAATATTTTTTCCGTCTGGTGAACGCACGAAAGTCTGGACATGAACGCACGATGGTCTGGACATGAACGCACGATGGTCTGGACATGACCGCACGATGTTCTGGACATGAACGCACGAAAGTCTGGAAATGAACGCACGAAAATTTTTCGTGCGTTCATGTCCAGACTTTCGTGCGTTCATGTCCAGACCATCGTGCGTTCACCAGACCATCGTGCGTTCATGTCCAGACCATCGTGCGTTCATGTCCAGACCATCGTGCGTTCATCCGTGTTTCCAGACCGTGTAATTTTGAACGCACGACACCCCCTTCGTGCGTTCATTTCGGTCTGGACATATCTGGTTTCTGTCTGGGACCTCATCCTGGGTAAAAGCTTTTATTAGGTATTGTTGAGTAAAACTGGTTATCTTTCCTTAATTTTCCTCTAACTTATTATTTGAAAAATTATGAACATCTGTTTTAAGTTTTTCCAAATGGCGATCCAGAAAATCTCTAACTCTCAAATTCTTCTGTAGTGCGTTATGCTATCCCAGGTTGCCCGAACTCGGAAAACTTGGTAAGGCCGTAGTACGGCACCGTATAAGTCTTTGATCAAAACCGTACTAAGATCTTGTTAAGTTTTCTACGTGCCGTAGCAAGGCCGTACTAAGATTTCTAAGGTACCGTACTAAGGCCGTACCAAGATTAATAAGGTGCCGTACTACGGCCGTACCAAGATTAATAAGGTTTTTAAGGTCAAATAATAGCTGGAAAATTGTCGGAAAAGGCTCCAGTCAAGTTGAAAAACCGACTTTTTGAGACTTTTTCAGTATGTTCTGGGTGTGTTTCCCTCCTCCTTTCTCATCCGGGCTGGGGACCGGCTATGGCGGAGTTACAAACTAAGGCTATAGGAGAATCGAGCAGAGCACTAGATAAAAAACTAGGCCCGAAAAGCTCTCTCCAAAACAAACAACTTTTAAACGTCACTTTTGAGTACCGTGGATCAAATATTGTTTTTGGAGGAAAACCTATACAAAAAACGGAACTGCTACGTTGGTTTTTGTCAACATTCGACAACTCTAAGACCCGATTGAGAAAAAGACGTTTTAAAATAAAGTTTTCATTTAAGCGAAAAACCTCAACAACAAGAATTACTTTTTTTTTACAAGCTAAACCAAAACCTCTTTTTGCACTTGGACCCAGTCAAAACGTTGGACTCCTACGTTGCTTGTTGTTAGCTTTCGACAACTCTAAGACACGATTCGAAAAAAATTCGTTTTAAAATAAAACTTTCAAATAAGCGAAAAACCTCAATTAAGAGACGAACTTTTTTTCTATACAAGCTAGACCAAAACTTCTTTTCGCACTTAGACCAACATAAAAAGAGGGACTCCTACGTTGCTTTTCGTTAGCTTTCGACAACTCTAAGACCCGATTGGAAAAAAAGACGTTTTAAATTAAAATTTTCAAATAAGCAAAAAACCTCAACTAAGAGAGGAACTTTTTTTCAATACATGCTAAACCAAGAATTTTTTTTGCACTTAGACCAACATAAAAAGAGGGTACTCCTACGTTGCTTTTCGTTAGCTTTCGACAACTCTAAGACCCGATTGGAAAAAAAGACGTTTTAAATTAAAATTTTCAAATAAGCGAAAAACCTCAACTAAGAGAGGAACTTTTTTTCAATACAGGCTAAACCGAAAATTCTTTACGCACTTAACCCCGCATAAAAAGTGGGACCCCTACGTTGCTTTTCGTTAGATTTCGACAACTCTAAGACCCGATTTGAAAAAGAGACGTTTTAAAATAAAATTTTCCAATAAGCGAAAAACCTCAACTAAAAAACGAACTTTTTTTCTATACAAGCTAAACCAAAAATTTTTTTCGCACTTTGACCCACATAAAAAGTGGGACTCTATGTTGATTTTCGTTAGCTTTCGACAATTCTAAGACCCGATTGAAAAAAAAGACGTTTTTTTATAATAAAATTTTCAAATAATCGAAAAACCTCAACTAAAAGACGAACTTTTTTTCTATACAAGCTAAACCAAAAATTCTTTTCGCACTTTGACCCACATAAAAAGAGGTACTCCTACATTGCTTTTCGTTAGCTTTCGACAATTCTAAGACCCGATTGAAAAAAAAGACGTTTTTTTATAATAAAATTTTCAAATAAGCGAAAAACCTCAACTAAAAGACGAACTTTTTTTCAATATGCTAAACCAAGAATTTTTTTTGCACTTAGACCAACATAAAAAGAGGGTACTCCTACTTTGCTTTTCGTTAGCTTTCGACAACTCTAAGACCCGATTGGAAAAAAAGACGTTTTAAATTAAAATTTTCAAATAAGCGAAAAACCTCAACTAAGAGAGGAACTTTTTTTCAATACAGGCTAAACCGAAAATTCTTTACGCACTTAACCCCGCATAAAAAGTGGGACCCCTACGTTGCTTTTCGTTATATTTCGACAACTCTAAGACCCGATTTGAAAAAGAGACGTTTTAAAATAAAATTTTCCAATAAGCGAAAAACCTCAACTAAAAGACGAACTTTTTTTCTATACAAGCTAAACCAAAAATTTTTTTCGCACTTTGACCCACATAAAAAGTGGGACTCTATGTTGATTTTCGTTAGCTTTCGACAATTCTAAGACCCGATTGAAAAAAAAGACGTTTTTTTATAATAAAATTTTCAAATAAGCGAAAAACCTCAACTAAAAGACGAACTTTTTTCTATACAAGCTAAACCAAAAATTCTTTTCGCACTTTGACCCACATAAAAAGAGGTACTCCTACGTTGCTTTTCGTTAGCTTTCGACAATTCTAAGACCCGATTGAAAAAAAAGACGTTTTTTTATAATAAAATTTTCAAATAAGCGAAAAACCTCAACTAAAAGACGAACTTTTTTTCTATACAAGCTAAACCAAAAATTTTTTTCGCACTTTGACCCACATAAAAAGAGGTACTCCTACGTTGCTTTTCGTTAGCTTTCGACAACTCTAAGACCCGATTGGAAAAAGAGACGTTTTAAAATAAAATTTTCCAATAAGCGAAAAACCTCAACTAAAAGACGAACTTTTTTTCTATACAAGCTAAACCAAAAATTTTTTTCGCACTTTGACCCACATAAAAAGAGGTACTCCTACGTTGCTTTTCGTTAGCTTTCGACAACTCTAAGACCCAATTGGGAAAAAAGACGTTTTAAAATAAAATTTTCAAATAAGCGAAAAACCTCAACTAAAAGACGAACTTTTTTTCTATACAAGCTAAACCAAAAATTCTTTTCGCACCTAGACACAAATAAAAAGTGGGACGCTTACATTGCTTTTCGTTAGATTTCGACAACTCTAAGACCCGATTGGAAAAAGAGACGTTTTAAAATAAAATTTTCAAATAAGCGAAAAACCTGAACTAAGAGACGAACTTTTTTTCTATACCAGCTAAACCAAAAATTCTTTTCGGACTTAGACCCACATACAAAAAGGATCTCCTACGTTGCTTTTCGTTAGCTTTGGACAACTCTAAGACCTAATTGGGAAAAAAAAGACGTTTTAAAATAAAATTTTCAAATAAGCGAAAAACCTCAACTAAGAGACGAATTTTTTTTCTATACAAGCTAAACCAAAAATTCTTTTCGCACCTAGACACAAATAAAAAGTGGGACGCTTACATTGCTTTTCGTTAGATTTCGACAGCTCTAAGACCCGATTGGAAAAAGAGACTTTTTAAAAGAGAATTTTCCAATAAGCGAAAAACCTCAACTAAAAGACGAACTTTTTTTCTATACAAGCTAAACCAAAAATTTTTTTTCGCACTTTGACCCACATAAAAAGTGGGCTCCTACGTTGATTTTCGTTAGCTTTCGACAATTCTAAGACCCGATTGAAAAAAAAGACGTTTTTTTATAATAAAATTTTCAAATAAGCGAAAAACCTCAACTAAAAGACGAACTTTTTTCTATACAAGCTAAACCAAAAATTCTCTTCGCACTCTGACCCACATAAAAAGTGGGACCCCTACGTTGCTTTTCGTTAGATTTCGACAACTCTAAGACCCGATTGGAAAAAGAGACGTTTTAAAATAAAATTTTCCAATAAGCGAAAAACCTCAACTAAAAGACGAACTTTTTTTCTATACAAGCTAAACCAAAAATTCTTTTCGCACTTTGACCCACATAAAAAGGGGGACTCCTACGTTGCTTTCCGTTAGATTTCGACAACTCTAAGACCCGATTGGAAAAAGAGACGTTTTAAAATAAAATTTTCCAATAAGCGAAAAACTTCAACTAAAAGACGAACTTTTTTCTATACAAGCTAAACCAAAAATTCTCTTCGCACTCTGACCCACATAAAAAGTGGGACCCCTACGTTGCTTTTCGTTAGATTTCGACAACTCTAAGACCCGATTGGAAAAAGAGACGTTTTAAAATAAAATTTTCCAATAAGCGAAAAACCTCAACTAAAAGACGAACTTTTTTTCTATACAAGCTAAACCAAAAATTCTTTTCGCACTTTGACCCACATAAAAAGGGGGACTCCTACGTTGCTTTCCGTTAGATTTCGACAACTCTAAGACCCGATTGGAAAAAGAGACGTTTTAAAATAAAATTTTCCAATAAGCGAAAAACTTCAACTAAAAGACGAACTTTTTTTCTATACAAGCTAAACCAAAAATTTTTTTCGCACTTTGACCCACATAAAAAGTGGGACTCCTACGTTGCTTTTCGTTAGCTTTGGACAACTCTAAGACCCAATTGGGAAAAAAAGACGTTTTAAAATAAAATTTTCAAATAAGCGAAAAACCTCAACTAAAAGACGAACTTTTTTTCTATACAAGCTAAACCAAAAATTCTTTTCGCACCTAGACACAAATAAAAAGTGGGACGCTTACATTGCTTTTCGTTAGATTTCGACAACTCTAAGACCCGATTGGAAAAAGAGACGTTTTAAAATAAAATTTTCAAATAAGCGAAAAACCTGAACTAAGAGACGAACTTTTTTTCTATACCAGCTAAACCAAAAATTCTTTTCGGACTTAGACCCACATACAAAAAGGAACTCCTACGTTGCTTTTCGTTAGCTTTGGACAACTCTAAGACCCAATTGGGAAAAAAAGACGTTTTAAAATAAAATTTTCAAATTAGCGAAAAACCTCAACTAAGAGACGAACTTTTTTTCTATACAAGCTAAACCAAAAATTCTTTTCGCACCTAGACACAAAAAAAGTGGGACGCTTACATTGCTTTTCGTTAGATTTCGACAGCTCTAAGACCCGATTGGAAAAAGAGACGTTTTAAAATAAAATTTTCAAATAAGCGAAAAACCTGAACCAAGAGACGAACTTTTTTTCTATACCAGCTAAACCAAAAATTCTTTTCGGACTTAGACCCACATACAAAAAGGGACTCCTACTTTGCTTTTCGTTAGCTTTCGACAACTCTAAGACCCGATTGGAAAAAAAAGACGTTTTAAAATAAAATTTTCAAATAAGCGAAAAACCTCAACTAAGAGACGAAATTTTTTTTCTATACAAGCAAAACCAAAAATTCTTTTCGCACTTAGACCCACATAAAAAAGGGACTCCTACGTTGCTTTTCGTTAGCTTTCGACAACTCAAAGACGCGATTGGATAAAAAGACGTTTTAAAATAAAATTTTCAAAAAAGCGAAAAACCTCAACTAAGAGAGGAACTTTTTTTCTAAACAAGCTAAAGCAAAAATTCTTTTCTCACTTACACCCACATAAAAAGTGGGACTCCTACGTTGTTTTTCGTTAGATTTCGACAACTCTAAGACCCGATTGGAAAAATAGACGTTTTAAAATAAAATTTTCAAATAAGCGAAAAACCTCAACTAAGAGACGAAATTTTTTTTCTATACAAGCTAAACCAAAAATTCTTTTCGCACTTAGACCCAAATACAAAAGGGACTCCTACTTTGCTTTTCGTTAGATTTCGACAACTCTAAGACCCGATTGGAAAAAGAGACGTTTTAAAATAAAATTTTCAAATAAGCGAAAAACCTCAACTAAGAGACGAACTTTTTTTCTATACAAGCTAATCCAAAAACTTCTTTCGCACTTAGACCCACATACAAAAGGGACTCCTACTTTGCTTTTCGTTAGCTTTCGACAACTCTAAGACCCGATTAGAAAAAAAAGACGTTTTAAAATAAAATTTTCAAATAACCGAAAAACCTCATCTAAGAGACGAACTTTTTTTCTATACAAGCTAAACCAAAAATTCTTTTCGCACTTTGACCCACATAAAAAGTGGGACTCCTACGTTGATTTTCGTTAGCTTTCGACAATTCTAAGACCCGATTGAGAAAAAAGACGTTTTTTTTATAATAAAATTTTCAAATAAACGAAAAACCTCAACTAAGAGACGAACTTTTTTTCTATACAAGCTAAACCAAAATTTTTTTCGCACTTAGACCCACATAAAAAGTGGGACTCCTACGTTGCTTTTCGTTAGATTTCGACAACTCTAAGACCCGATTGGAAAAAGAGACGTTTTAAAATAAAATTTTCAAATAAGCGAAAAACCTCAACTAAGAGACGAAATTTTTTTTCTATACAAGCTAAACCAAAAATTCTTTTCGCCCTTAGACCCACATACAAAAAGGACTCCTACTTTGCTTTTCGTTAGATTTCGACAACTCTAAGACCCGATTGGAAAAAGAGACGTTTTAAAATAAAATTTTCAAATAAGCGAAAAACCTCAACTAAGAGACGAACTTTTTTTCTATACAAGCTAAACCTAAAATTCTTTTCGCACTTTGACCCACATAAAAAGTGGGACTCCTACGTTGATTTTCGTTAGCTTTCGACAATTCTAAGACCCGATTGAGAAAAAAGACGTTTTTTTATAATAAAATTTTCAAATAAACGAAAAACCTCAACTAAGAGACGAACTTTTTTTCTATACAAGCTAAACCAAAATTTTTTTCGCACTTAGACCCACATGAGAAGTGGGACTCCTACGTTGCTTTTCGTTAGCTTTCGACAACTCTAAGACCCGATTGGAAAAAGAGACGTTTTAAAATAAAATTTTCAAATAAGCGAAAAACCTCAACTAAGAGACGAACTTTTTTTCTATACAAGCTAATCCAAAAACTTCTTTCGCACTTAGACCCACATACAAAAGGGACTCCTACTTTGCTTTTCGTTAGCTTTCGACAACTCTAAGACCCGATTAGAAAAAAAAGACGTTTTAAAATAAAATTTTCAAATAACCGAAAAACCTCAACTAAGAGACGAACTTTTTTTCTATACAAGCTAAACCTAAAATTCTTTTCGCACTTTGACCCACATAAAAAGTGGGACTCCTACGTTGATTTTCGTTAGCTTTCGACAATTCTAAGACCCGATTGAGAAAAAAGACGTTTTTTTTATAATAAAATTTTCAAATAAACGAAAAACCTCAACTAAGAGACGAACTTTTTTTCTATACAAGCTAAACCAAAATTTTTTTCGCACTTAGACCCACATGAGAAGTGGGACTCCTACGTTGCTTTTCGTTAGCTTTCGACAACTCTAAGACCCGATTGGAAAAAGAGACGTTTTAAAATAAAATTTTCAAATAAGCGAAAAACCTCAACTAAGAGACGAACTTTTTTTCTATACAAGCTAATCCAAAAACTTCTTTCGCACTTAGACCCACATACAAAAGGGACTCCTACTTTGCTTTTCGTTAGCTTTCGACAACTCTAAGACCCGATTAGAAAAAAAAGACGTTTTAAAATAAAATTTTCAAATAACCGAAAAACCTCAACTAAGAGACGAACTTTTTTTCTATACAAGCTAAACCTAAAATTCTTTTCGCACTTTGACCCACATAAAAAGTGGGACTCCTACGTTTATTTTCGTTAGCTTTCGACAATTCTAAGACCCGATTGAGAAAAAAGACGTTTTTTTTATAATAAAATTTTCAAATAAACGAAAAACCTCAACTAAGAGACGAAATTTTTTTCTATACAAGCTAAACCAAAATTTTTTTCGCACTTAGACCCACATGAGAAGTGAGACTCCTACGTTGCTTCTCGTTAGCTTTCGACAACTCTAACACCCGATTGGATAAAAAGACGTTTTAAAATAAAATTTTCAAAAAAGCGAAAAACCTCAACTAAGAGAGGAACTTTTTTTCTAAACAAGCTAAAGCAAAAATTCTTTTCTCACTTACACCCACATAAAAAGTGGGGCTCCTACGTTGCTTTTCGTTAGATTTCGACAACTCTAAGACCCGATTGGAAAAAGAGACGTTTTAAAATAAAATTTTCAAATAATCGAAAAACCTCAACTAAGAGACGAAATTTTTTTTCTATACAAGCTAAACCAAAAATTCTTTTCGCACTTAGACCCACATACAAAAGGGACTCCTACTTTGCTTTTCGTTAGATTTCGACAACTCTAAGACCCGATTGGAAAAAGAGACGTTTTAAAATAAAATTTTCAAATAAGCGAAAAACCTCAACTAAGAGACGAACTTTTTTTCTATACAAGCTAATCCAAAAACTTCTTTCGCACTTAGACCCACATACAAAAGGGACTCCTACTTTGCTTTTCGTTAGCTTTCGACAACTCTAAGACCCGATTAGAAAAAAAAGACGTTTTAAAATAAAATTTTCAAATAACCGAAAAACCTCAACTAAGAGACGAACTTTTTTTCTATACAAGCTAAACCAGAAATTCTTTTCGCACTTTGACCCACATAAAAAGTGGGACTCCTACGTTGATTTTCGTTAGCTTTCGACAATTCTAAGACCCGATTGAGAAAAAAAGACGTTTTTTTCACAATAAAATTTTCAAATAAACGAAAAACCTCAACTAAGAGACGAACTTTTTTTCTATACAAGCTGAACCAAAATTTTTTTCGCACTTAGACCCACATGAGAAGTGGGACTCCTACGCTGCTTTTCGTTAGCTTTCGACAACTCTAAGACCCGATTGGAAAAAGACGTTTTAAATTAGAATTTCCAAATAAGCGAAAAACCTCAACTAAGAGACGACCTTTTTGTCTATACAAGCTAAACCAAAAGTTCTTTAGTTCTTTACACACTTAGACCGAAATAAAAGTGGGACTCCTATGTTGCTTTTCGTTAGCCTTCGCCAACTCCAAGACCCGATTTTAAAAAAGGACATTTTAATATAAAATTTTCAAATAATCGAAAAACCTCAACTAAGAGACGAACTTTTTTTCTATACAAGCTAAACCAAAACTTCTTTTCGCACTTTGACCCACAAAAAAAGTGGGACTCCTACGTTGCTTTTCGTTAGCTTTCGACAATTCTAAGACCCGATTGGGAAAAAAAACGTTTTTTTAAAATAAAATTTTCAAATAAGCGAAAAACCTCAACTAAGAGACGAACTTTTTTTCTATACAAGCTAAACCAAAAATTCGTTTCGCACTTTGACCCGCATAAAAAGTGGGACTCCTACGTTACTTTTTGTTAGCTTTCGACAACTCTATGACCCGATTAAAAAAAGACGGTTTTAAAATAAAATTTTCTAATAAGCCAAAAACCTCAACTAAGAGACGAACTTTTTTTTCTATACAAGCTAAACCAAAAATTGTTTTTGCACTTATACTCACATAAAAAGGGGGACTCCTACGTTGCTTTTCGTTAGCTTTCGACAACTCTAAGACCCTATTGGAAAAAAGACGTTTTAAGATAAAATTTTTAAATAAGCGGAAAACTTCAACTAAGAGACGAACTTTTTTGCTATACAAGCTAGACCAA
The DNA here is from genome assembly GCF_964194025.1 of Convolutriloba macropyga. Lineage (NCBI taxonomy): Eukaryota > Metazoa > Xenacoelomorpha > Acoela > Convolutidae > Convolutriloba > Convolutriloba macropyga. The sequence continues at coordinate 32,114,916 of NC_134474.1, read as the reverse complement.
ACAATTTTTTCGCACTTAGACCCACGTAAAATATGGGACTACTACGTTGCTTTTCGTTAGTTTTCGACAACTCTAAGACCCGATTGGAAGAAGACGTTTTAAATTAGAATTTCCAAATAAGCGAAAAACCTCAACTAAGAGACGACCTTTTTTCTATACAAGCTGAACCAAAAATTCTTTACGCACTTAGACCCACGAAAAAAGTGGGACTCCTACGTTGCTTTTCGTTAGCTTTCGCCGAATTAAAAAGACGTTTTAAAGTAAAATTTTCAAATAAGCGAAAAAACTCAACTAAGAGACGAACTTTTTTTCTATACAAGCTAAACCATAAATTCTTTTCGCACCTAGACACACTTACAAAGTGGGACTCTTACGTTGCTTTTCGTTAGCTTTCGACAACTCTATGACCCGATTGGAAAAAAAGATGTTTTAAAATAATATCTTTAAATAAGCGAAAAACCTCAACTAAGAGACGAAATTTTTTTCTATACAAGCTAAACCAAAAATTCTTTTCGCACTTAGACCCACATAAAAATTGGGACTCCTACGTTGCTTTTCGTTAGGTTTCGACAACTCTAAGACCCGATTGGAAGAAAAGACGTTTTATTATAAAATTTTCAAATAAGCGAAAATCCTCAACTAAGAGATGAACTTTTTTTCTATACAAGCTAAACCAAAAATTCTTTTGGCACTTAGACCCACATAAAAATTGGGACTCCTACGTTGCTTTTCGTTAGCTTTCGACAACTCTCAGACCCCATTGGAAAAAAAAGACGTTTCAAACTAGAATTTCCAAATAAGCGAAAAACTCAACTAAGAGAAAAATTTAACTTGAGGGCAAGAGTATATATAACTTTTGAATCATAATTATTGAAAGATGAACAAAAAACAAGATATATCAACTTTAATCGTGTTCAAAATGATCAACAATAACAGACATAAAAATTTTATTATCGAGATCGATGCGAAGAAGCTTGTTGCAGATATCACTGGTGAAGATTTCTTTTTTGTAGCCAGCATACTCGACCTCAACAAAACTCAAAATTTCAGTTTCTTTGCTGGAATCTTTATGTGAGACACATTCGACAATTCGGAACACGTTTAATAGACAAGTAGTTATTTCTGACTTCTGGAAGAACACAATTTCACCATACTCTTTCTGATCCGCGTGCTTGAAACTGACGTAAGCGTTATTGTTTGTTGAATATGCAAGAGAATCCAAATTGAACGTGCGCGTGGACATGGTTGAATATAAAGTTGTATCTGTGGGATCAAAGTGTATTGGTAGTGCTGTTTCATCAATTATCTTATGCTAGGGGAACGTTTTCTTTGAAAAGCAAATGCTCTGCGCAAAAGGAAGCAAATCATCGTTGTTCAAATGAGTTAGCACTAACTTTTTACGCCGAACATAGCGCTCTACTATCAGATCCAGATGGTTAACTGTACCTGTGAAAGGCCTGCTGAGCAAATGGTTAGCCGACTCGAACATGAATGCTGACGTGGACCACAACGGACCAAAATTTCGGACCTGCCAGCTCAAGTGAGACAAAAAGTGGACATTGATTGTGAAACAATATTCATCATATTGTGATTCCGTCATTCTTGCAAATCGTTTGAGAAGTTTTCCAGCTTCTTCAGTATGATTTGTGTCTGTTAGAAGGAGTCGAATTGCATAGCTCAGACACATGAACCGTTCATAACTTTCGGGGCAAATATTCAATTGGAAAAATACAGGACCAAAATACAGAAGCCAGTCTTTACACTCGCTTCCTTTGAAATAAGGTAGATCGGAAAGACTCCTGGAGGAACGTTTGATTTCATGAGGAACCTATGAAAACAATCGAACAACCAAGCAATCAGCAAATTGAAAAAAAAATATATACAATAAACTTACTTTAAGGTTTTTAACTGCTCTTCGTAACTCCTCTTTGCAAATGCCTTTGATTTCTTTCGAAATCAGATCGAGAACTGTTCGCGCAACCCCAAGTGCAATCTGATGCATATAGTTGACAGGCATGGATAGGGGCAAATTTGGCAAAATAAAACTCGCAGCACTGAAACCTTTCACAGCTTCCCAATTCTTTAAAGAAGGATGCTTTCGGACGAACTTCACGTTATCTGCATATTCTTTAGTCGTTCTCATTTTGGTCTCTATGTTGGAACAGAAAAGAATTTCTCCGTATCGCTTCCTTTCGTTGTAGCAATAACAACAACAAAAATAACCATTGAAAGAAGTCCAATTGAGAAGGGAGTAGCGTGCAGGAGTATCGGCGACAAGGAAAACAGGCTTCAAAACAACGGTATATTGAGTTCCTGAAAGCTTGAAAGTTGTCGGTTTTAATTGCTCCCTGATTGCTTTGAGAAAAGATGGCCAAGGAGGCTTATCAGTGCCAAACCGCAACCCCGCAAGAATTATATTCTTGAAAGCAGACCGCAAAATAGGAGGCAAATTTGCAATAGCAATCCATACAGGCCAAAGCGAGTTGTGGCGACATTGAATAACTTTAATACCGTCGGCATTTAAAATCAGAAAAATGTTCAATTTCCCCGAGCCTTTTTCGATGGCATTAGGCAATTTCAAGTCTCTGCTGGCATCTTTGTTCTCATTGTATTTGACGATTACATCAATATTGCGCTTCAGAAGATTTTCGATCTCCTCCACGAAGTTCAGAACACACCATTCTCCTTCTTTTGACGCTTCCGGTTTCACAACCCGCCGAAGGGTTTCAAGAACATTTCGCTTTTTCAGCGTTTTGAAAGAAGGAATTGAAGTGTTTGGATGAGTTAGACGGCACAAGCGCAACCAACTTCCCGCTTCCTTATCGGAAGTTCCATGAAGTGTCGCAAGGCTTTCAACGCAGAAAATGAAATTATCAACTGATATCTTTGTACTGTTGTTGATTGGCTGAAAATCCATAATATCAAATTTTTCATTTTCTGGTGAATTCGGAGCTTTTGATTCTGCGAGTCATCGGCTTTTAGGGGCTTGGTTAACAGTAGTTGCTGTTGATGAAGAAAATTCGTTTTCCAATGCAACCGTAGAAGTCTGGGTACTTTCCTCACTTAAATGATCACTTTCGCTACATGAAAGATCACTTGTTTCACCATCAGGAAGCCTCAGATCAATCCAGCAAGTCTTTTTGGGAGTCACCGGAAGATTTGGATGGCGATATTGCCGCTTAAAATTCCTCATCTTAAAGATAACTTGAGTTTCTGTTACATTTGAGTTATCTGCAATAAGCGACAATTCAACGGAAGCTTCTGGTGCATTTGTGGCAGGCGTGCTTACACTTACATTAGAACTTTCGTTAGGGAATTTGCAATCTCGATTACCAGGTCCAAAAAAGTCAGTTCCATAGAAACACAGCAGCTCTGTTCCCGTCAAAATATGCTGTCGCGTAACAATTTGAACAGCCTTTTTCCCATTAATTTCAACTGCCTGATAATCACAATTTGGTCTGCAACTATGATTTACGAAACGTGCAGGACCCACCATTAGGCGGCTCAACTTTGAGCCTTCTCTTGGAGCCATTACGGACAGGTTTGAAAAGTCGGGCTCGTCTTTCTTTGGAATTTTTTCCAAATAGCCCAAAATCGAAATCTTCTGACTTTTTTCAAGAGTTTTCTTTCCTTGGTAGAACAAAACATGACCGTCAAAAAAATCTGGCCGTATGACGCAGTTCTCAACCTTCATTTGATGATAAACTTCCATAAACAAATTGTGAGTCGATTCGACTGATTAAATTGTGTTCTTCAAATCATCGTAGTCTTCTTCCGAGATCAAAGCAACAAACGATTTTATATCAGGATTTTGAAAAACCAAAAGTGCGACATATCTGTCCATCTACTTAACAAAGTAAACTGTGTTTTTGACTTCTCGCCAAAAAATTAAAACTGATGACTCTGAAACCAAAAAAAATAAAAGGAACACTTGTATAAAACGTTTTACAGTAGAATAGAAAATGAGAGTAAGAAAACAACTTCCGGTAAATTTTTTGAAAAAAAATTACTGTGACGCGATTTCAAAACCAAGTTCATTATCAGTGAAAAAAAATCTGGTACTGCTAACCTTAATGCATTCAAGCCTACGAAACCGTTTCTCAGCAAACAAAACTTGGGAGACCAATATTTCTTGAGAAAACATTTGCAACATTGATAACAAGCCTGAACGAATAACAGAGCAAAATCAGAAGTACGGAACTCAAAGCACGTAGTGTTAGAGCAAAGTAGAGGTATAACGTACAAATGATACAGATAAAACTCAGTAATTGACAAGAAGCACAGATGAAGGAATCAGAAAATCAGATGCCAGTAAAACACGCTATAAACATATGACAAGCTGATATCCAAGCTGACAACCTTTGAAAAGCTGATATCTAAAATCATCGTACGGCTTTCTTTCAACCCCGCAAGAATTATATTCTTGAAAGCAGACCGCAAAATAGGAGGCAAATTTGCAATAGCAATCCATACAGGCCAAAGCGAGTTGTGGCGACATTGAATAACTTTAATACCGTCGGCATTTAAAATCAGAAAAATGTTCAATTTCCCCGAGCCTTTTTCGATGGTATTAGGCAATTTCAAGTCTCTGCTGGCATCTTTGTTCTCATTGTATTTGACGATTACATCAATATTGCGCTTCAGAAGATTTTCGATCTCCTCCACGAAGTTCAGAACACACCATTCTCCTTCTTTTGACGCTTCCGTTTTCACAACCCGCCGAAGGGTTTCAAGAACATTTCGCTTTTTCAGCGTTTTGAAAGAAGGAATTGAAGTGTTTGGATGAGTTAGACGGCACAAGCGCAACCAACTTCCCGCTTCCTTATCGGAAGTTCCATGAAGTGTCGCAAGGCTTTCAACGCAGAAAATGAAATTATCAACTGATATCTTTGTACTGTTGTTGATTGGCTGAAAATCCATAATATCAAATTTTTCATTTTCTGGTGAATTCGGAGCTTTTGATTCTGCGAGTCATCGGCTTTTAGGGGCTTGGTTAACAGTAGTTGCTGTTGATGAAGAAAATTCGTTTTCCAATGCAGCCGTAGAAGTCTGGGTACTTTCCTCACTTAAATGATCACTTTCGCTACATGAAAGATCACTTGTTTCACCATCAGGAAGCCTCAGATCAATCCAGCAAGTCTTTTTGGGAGTCACCGGAAGATTTGGATGGCGATATTGCCGCTTAAAATTCCTCATCTTAAAGTTAACTTGAGTTTCTGTTACATTTGAGTTATCTGCAATAAGCGACAATTCAACGGAAGCTTCTGGTGCATTAGTGGCAGGCGTGCTTACACTTACATTAAAACTTTCGTTAGGGCATTTGCAATCTCGATTACCAGGTCCAAAAAAGTCAGTTCCATAGAAACACAGCAGCTCTGTTCCCGTCAAAATATGCTGTCGCGTAACAATTTGAACAGCCTTTTTCCCATTAATTTCAACTGCCTGATAATCACAATTTGGTCTGCAACTATGATTTACGAAACGTGCAGGACCCACCATTAGGCGGCTCAACTTCGAGCCTTCTCTTGGAGCCATTACGGACAGGTTTGAAAAGTCGGGCTCGTCTTTCTTTGGAGTTTTTTCCAAATAGCCCAAAATCGAAATCTTCTGACTTTTTTCAAGAGTTTTCTTTCCTTGGTAGAACAAAACATGACCGTCAAAAAAATCTGGCCGTATGACGCAGTTCTCAACCTTCATTTGATGATAAACTTCCATTAACAAATTGTGAGTCGATTCGACTGATTAAATTGTGTTCTTCAAATCATCGTACTCTTCTTCCGAGATCAAAGCAACAAACGATTTTATATCAGGATTTTGAAAAACCAAAAGTGCGACATATCTGTCCATCTACTTAACAAAGTAAACTGTGTTTTTGACTTCTCGCCAAAAAATTAAAACTCATGACTCTGAAACCAAAAAAAAATAAAAGGAACACTTGTATAAAACGTTTTACAGTAGAATAGAAAATGAGAGTAAGAAAACAACTTCCGGTAAATTTTTTGAAAAAAATTACTGTGACGCGATTTCAAAACCAAGTTCATTATCAGTAAAAAAAAATCTGGTACTGCTAACCTTAATGCATTCAAGCCTACGAAACGGTTTCTCAGCAAACAAAACTTGGGAGACCAACATTCCTTGAGAAAACATTTGCAACATTGATAACAAGCCTGAACGAATAACAGAGCAAAATCAGAAGTACGGAACTCAAAGCACGTAGTGTTAGAGCAAAGTAGAGGTATAACGTACAAATGATACAGATAAAACTCAGTAATTGACAAGAAGCACAGATGAAGGAATCAGAAAATCAGATGCCAGTAAAACACGCTATAAACATATGACAAGCTGATATCCAAGCTGACAACCTTTGAAAAGCTGATATCTAAAATCATCGTACGGCTTTCTTCCAGTCGCACGGCTGGTTTTGTTTCCTATGATGAGAAGAACTAATTCACACTTCTCTCCTACTCCAAAGAGGCGACGCGCAAGCTCACGGCCCAAGATACTTGGCTTTTCGGGTGCGTAAAGCCTCATCAAGTCGAACTCTTTATATATGAGCAAAGGATGAGAACTCTCAGTATTGTTGGCAATTTCTGCTCCACTGGTGCTAACATTAAGATGGGCTGCCCAGATGTTGAGAAACTCTCTTTTTTCAGCTTTACGAATTTTCAACATCTGGTCGCAGAACTTTCGCTGGATATCCAACATCATCTCATTTTGTTTCTTCTGGTCAGCAACCAATTCCCTCAGAACAGCCAAGACCTTCAAAAAACCAAAAACGGTCTTATAAAAGTGGGACCAAATTTAAAGCATTTTGCAGACCTGTACATACCATATTTAAAAAATGGAATGATAGCACATGAAATCGATGAAATTTTGGGATGAAAACTTTTCTTTGGTGCACAAAATTGTTCAACTCATCTCCAAAATTAAAGAAAAACGAAGTGAAGAGAAATATTATACCTCATCATCTTTGTTTGAATCCTGAACTAAAGGGGACAAAGCTGTAACAGGACTTGCATTGTCGTCTACTGGATTATACAGTTCCTCTCCTAGCGACAGAACCGGCTCTCCAAGCCTCTTTCGCGCCTTTGGAGGCGACGCATCTTCCTCATCATCACAATCAGCCAACGCGGCTTTCCTGCCCTTATTCTTTCTCTGAGTACTTGTCAGAGGTGATGCATCGTTTTCAACAAACAGATCTGCTACCTGTTTCCCATTGGTTTTGGGGTCAATATTTTCACTTTCTTGATCACTGAAAAAGAGAATAAAAGAGGGAATTCTTAATGAACTCTCATAATTTCCATCATAAACAAAAATTCCACTTACATTAGAAAATATCAGTTTTCATCAGACTTTGGGTCTAAGAAACAAGTGATTTGATTCAATCTAGTTTTGAAAAAAATTGTGAAAGGAGCCGATAAATCTTCAGACATCGTTAGCATTACAATGTAGTTATTCATTTTTGACTTTTCTCAACCAATTGTCATCAAACACAGATGCAACCTAGTTTGCAAATATCATCTTCCAAAGTAGACCTACGAAAAAAATTTTTTAGTTGATTGATTGAACCTGCTGCCTAGAAACTAAGTTATAGATAAACCACTAACTCTAGGGACATTGTCAGCTCTGCAATGGAGATGTTATTCAACTTCGCTTTCGCAAGTATTCTCATCGCTCGCAACGATTGGGCATTATAGTCCTTCTGCAAACACGTCTCCACAAATTGGCAGTCGAAAATTCCATCTTCCGTTTTCAGAGAGAGGACAGTCCCTTCTCAATATTTACCTTGTCATGAAACCCATAGTTGGTGGGCCAGGCATAATGATTGAGGTACAATGGCAATACAGACTTGTCATACCGGCAAAAGAACACCCACCGCAACTTGAGAGCCCTGTTGTATTCCGCATCAGTGAACACTTCTTTTCTGTTGACACCGCGATTTTCTCTCTTTTTAGGATCAAGCAATTGTGAACTCAGCTGACTCATAATCAAAAAGATCTGAAGTTCAGAAAAATTTCAACCTCAGTTTAGGGGAGAAAACTTACTGACGAAACAGACAAGCAAAAATGTGTCTACGTTTCGCTTCAAAACCAGAGGGAGAGAGAGAGAGAGAGCGCGCAATTATTCATATAAACAAATAAACTGAACAATACACTCAAAGTAATTGACTAACAAACAACCGCATTACAATTTTTTTTGGAGAGCATGTAGGGCACTATGTCTTCAGATGGGAACATACTTTGATCAGATGGGTGAACAAATTCCATTTTTCACTCGGTTTTGTATATTTAGAAACCATCCTAGTTGATTCTCTTCACTTGCAACAGATGAGATCAACTGGGATCGCTTATCATAGAACGACAGTCAAGGACAACCACCCAGGTGAGAATTCTAAGACCTCCACTTTAGTCAGATAGTCGGATAACTCTTGCACGGCCTCACAAGGGGCGTAACAGATTTTTGCTATTTCAAACTAATTCAAGGTAAAATTATTGAACGTCATGTGTACCTGCAGAGCAAATTAATGTCTGAAAACACACTTTGGACAAATTACAAAACTTGGTACGGCCTTATACGGCGCCGTACTAAGTTTTTTAACTTTTCATAGATGTGAAAAGTGCCAAAAATTATTGAAAAAATGACTTGTATGAGATAATCGTTTTTTTACAAACCAATTTTAGGAAGGTAGACTTTAGAAATGCCCCTTTTAAATCAATAGAATCTGCCCCCTAAGCGTTGGTCAACCCCTGAAGCGTAAACTTAGAACTTATAAAAGCTCTAAAAGAGTGTTTAAAGACCTATTGCCCTGGGATTTTTTCAGTTTATCCCGTTATTAAAGAGCTAAAGTCTTCATAACTGGCTCGAGCTCATGTTCACCTATAAATGGCTGTTCGTGATCGTGAAGGTTATAGCTAAAAAGTCAAAACGCTCCAGCAAAAGTTTTGCATAGTTAAAAAAACACTCAAGTTTACAACAATTGCTTCAAACTTCGATTGAGAGCAACCAATCATGATTATTTTCCTGTCTGGAGCGTCTGACATGGCCTTTTTTATCACGATAGCGCCAATCACAACTTTAGCTAGATCATGTAACGTGATTTTCGCAGATTTTTTAAAGAAATCAAAGGTATTAAGGACAATTGAGAACCCGCACGTATAAATGATTAAAGTGAACATTTGCTATATTTGCTCTCAATTGTCAAATTTATGGGTTCTCGTCTGGGCATTTAATCAATCTTCTCTAACTTATTCTTCGCAATTTATCCTAGCTTGTATCCCATTTGATATCCCGCAACTAGACTTGCTTACTACTCTGTTTAACTTGCGGTCCTTTAAATTGCGATCATTCAGCGTTCTCGGGTATTAACAAACTGTTTGGAACGAGTAAGTATCCGCTGTTTTGGATGAGCGGCCAGCGGAGAATGTTCGCAGAATTAGTACCTGCAGCCACATTTGTTTCAGAGACTTCACAAATTGTTATAATTTTGATTACAATAGCAACGGGGTATACTGATATTCTCTCTGAAATTTTAGCTGCATGATCGCTGTCATTTTCAACGCACTCAACAGCTTTTTCAACTGCAATTCTTTGACCTGCTTGTTTGAGGATCTCGTCTAAAGTTGGGGTGGGTACCATTTTAAACGGAGAATCGCGGTGGGTTGCGGAGGCAAAGTCAAACAGCTTATGAGTTGTGCTATTTGCAGTTGCACAACTGCACGAAATAAATCTGCAGTTTGCTGGGCTAGCAGGGTTTGTTATTGGACTGGTGAGGCTGCAATCGAAGCAGGGTTTAATAAATTTGGGGTCACAGAGAGGTTAATTGCCCCGGGACCAACAGTTTTGAGTGGGTTGTCACCTGTGCATGTTAGAGCAACCCCATTGTTGTTGTTTGTAATGTTGGTGGCGGTGGTTGGAGTGTTAATAGTACCGGTGGTTGAGTTGGGGGGCGTGTTGATCACAATTTATTATTCGTTTTATGAACTCCTGCTCTAAAGGGCTTTCAAATTACACTTGCTATTTTTCAAAAAAAACAGTTGGATGCAAGTGAAACTGGAAAATTTTGAAGCGCGACTAAAATAGTAAAAAAGTCAAAAAAATTTTTTTAAAATCATTTTGCGTTTTTTTTGTATTACAGATGGAGTTCCTGGTTATAGGTGATTCAAACTTGAGATGATCTCTGAATCATCTCTATCAAGATGAATTTCTGCAAATTTACGGGTAATTTTTTAAACTGGCCATTAGCGTGTTTTTTTTTCAAAAAAAATTTAACAAAACAAGTACGTTACAGGGCTGAGTACAACGGAGTTGGTGGCCGCAGATGCAGTGATTTAGAGTATCTTGTTGACTTTGCAAACACTTTTAGTCATGTCTTTGTTATTGTTGGAGATAACGACGTAAGAGAGCGTTCTGTAGGCTATATCCTAGAAAACTTTCTACGATTTAAGGAAGCTGTATGGCCTACTCACGTAAAATTTGCCGAACACTTCAGTGGTTGCGAACAATAATACTTTTTTGAGTGAAAAACTTGGTGTAAATATTAAGAGCACCAGACTTGTGAAACGCGAGGACTTCGATGATGAACAAGGTTACCATTTTTATCCTCAAGGTCAGGACGAGAGACATTTAGCTGCAATGATATTATCGGTCTTTGAAGAGTTCGTTAAATTGTGGTGATCTTAAACACATTGCGACCTCGTTATGTTTAATTTGTGTCTTATGTGTTGTTGTGATTTTTATAATATTATCCAGCACTTCACGGTTAATAAAGTTCATCTTTCATCTTTGATATCAAATGTTTTATTGTTCTTATTTTACACAGCTTTTTTTCGCCGGTTTCTAACTTTTTCAGATATATGAGATGCAATTCCTGGCAAACAGTTTAATTCCTGGTGATCGACCAATTATAACGCTCAGTGAAGTCAACTGTATTCATATGGCTGCAGGTAACCCGGCTGCAACGGTCCTCTGCAATGCAATCATCCCCAACAACGAATACCCCCCGTTCCATGCGATCTAATAACACCCACTACTGCTGACTACACTAGCTTCAAAGTGAAAATGACAGTGCGTATGTACTGAAAATGACAATGCGAGAAATAGACTGAAAGGAATACATGAAAGGGAAAATGGGGAAAATATCTCCTGAACTTGAATGAATTCGGCTGTTTATAGACTGTTGCTTTATTTTTGTTTCGTTTGAGATGCATTTAGCATGATTTTGATAATTTATTCTTTCCGCTATTGCTTTCTATCGCAAGAACAAAGCCACTTGAGTTGAGCAAGCGTAGATTTGGCGGGTAATTGTATAAACAAATGTGCATATAAGCTACGCAGCGCTCGTATTGTGTGTGAGTCATGCTGCAGAGTAGTGGAGCGCTAGACAGGATGCACAGTATATGAACTTTCGCTACACATGATGCACAGTATATAAACTTTCTCTTTTTCATGCTAGACAGATTAAGTTCATGCCTACAAATGCATCATATGCAGAAATTAGACAGAATAATAATCTAATTGCCATGATGAACAGTCTATATAATGCCATGAACAGAACAATTGGAAGCTTAAAAAACATTATGAAAATATAAAGAAACAGAACTGAATTGGACAATTGGTTAACTCCGGGATGCAATTTGAACTGGGGAAGAGACATAACTGTTCAAATATGTAAGCTAAGCATCAAAATTTTTTCACCGCAAAAATTTTATTTAATTTTGCTATTTATTTAATTTTGCAATGACTGTTGATTTTTTCTGCTATATAACTGCTAGAATGCAGCGATCTTTTTTGAACAGTTTGCTGCATTCATCGTTCAATATTACATTATCAGTCCTTCTTACATGATTTTTGCACGGACTGTTGCGGGGAAAGCTTTGCCTTAGGGGAATTTTGTCTCAATTGACTGCTTGAAGAAAAATAAGCTTACTATTTCAAAATTATATTCTAACACTCGACAACACTGGCAGGACTGACATCGATGACTATAAAATCACATGTAAATTAGGAAACAGTTACTAAGTCTGTAAAATTATTACAATCTAGTGTCTTCAAAACTGTCGTTATCATCGTCGATGGGGCTCGAAAATGCTTGATCATAGGGCACAATTGCATTCTCTAGCAATCCACCTCCAACAGTACTACTAGCTGCTGCACCTAATCGGCTGTTGGTGGCTTTTGATTGGACACGAGTTGAGGGTGTGGAGACGATAGTGGGGTTGCTGTTTCTCGTGCTTCGTCCACTTCGGACACTACTCGCTTTGTCAGTCGTGTATTGACTTCCGATTGAATGTCGGGACATCTCCTGAAAAAATTGATTAATTCATGTTACAATAAGTATGCGGTCTAAAACAAAAATTGGTCATTAAGATCTTGCGAGGATCGAGCAGTATCAGTAGGGGATCATGTTAATTCTGACAGGATTCTTACTGAATCCGACAAAATTAAATTTCCTCTTGAAAGGTGTCAATTAATGAATTAATACAAATCTTTGTTATCAAACTTTGATTCGGAATTAAAAGTTTTTGCTCATTAAAGTTTCAAATAAGTGTGTTTTTTGTTGAAGAATTCTTCACTCTTCTCAATCGCACTCTATAACATCAGTCCTGTTCTCCTTAAGTTTCAGAACTCTTCTCGTTTCAATCTTCTATGAACTCTTGAAAATTATTTATGTTCTCCCCGCTCATTGGGTGAGACAATATTGCAAGATATGAAATATGTGAGTCAAGTCATTGCAAGATTGGTTTGTTGATCAGAAGCTCTTTTATGATGAATTTTATCTCAGAAGATCTTGTAAGATTACTTTTCATTAAAAAGACAGGTTTTAGTTGAAGAATACGCTTTCTGCCGGCTTATCAGGAAAAATGTGTGGTTAGGATAATTTTCCGAGAAATCAACAGAGACGCAGAATATGTCTTCAAACAAAAACGAGATAAAAGTTTAAAACTGGTTAGAAACAACATGACCCGGGTCACCAATCATTATCTTTCTTTGATTTCATACTAAGTCACATATGATTCTAAGTAATCATGATAGGTCATATATGGTTTTTATGATTTCTTAGTATTCAAACAAAAAACATATATAAATTCTCGGAAATCATACAGGAATCATTAAAATATTAAGAACCGGACAACAGTATAAGTGTGATAATCGGTAAATTTCGAAAAACGGACTTGGAAGTCGTACAAGATCATATATGGTGCATGAAGCTTTGACTGATGCCAAAAATCTCGCAAAATGTAGTCGGAGAGCAATTAATATATTGTGCGCATTTACCTATTTGGATGCAGTAAAAAATTTTGATTTCATACGTAACTAAAAAAAGATTGAAATTCAAGTATGACTTTTTTGTAGGTTTCTAATAACTGGGCACTTAAAGGTATAAACACGCTTCAGAAAGCATAAAAATTTCAGACATATTGAACCAAACAACTATGCAATAGGTGTTGCATTACAGGGTCTTTTGGCGGATCACAACGTGATGCCGGGTAACAACAGAGTGATACCTCAACGATGAAAAAACGCAATTTGAGGCGAAAAGATGTTTGATTCCTGTTAATCACACTAAGATCCTAATGGTGATCGTACAAGGATCATAATTGATTTTATTGGTTTCATCCTAGGATCGTACTAAGAAATCAAGTACGGACAGTGTGAAATCTTATGTGATCCTTGTATGAAATCAAAGAACTTCAAACAGGGGAACTTTAATAAACTGTTGTTTTCTTCATGAACAAGCTTTGAAACTGCGAGTCTAAACTGACATGTTAAGTAGTATCCTGAGGGTAACAGTAGACGTTTGGCAATTTTTTTCCAACTCTACCAGCGGTTGTAACAGTGGTATATAATTCACTGCCGCTCTGTTATTAGACTACACAAAGCTCCTCCCATTTTTTCGCAACTTCCCATATAGCAGGAGGGACGAAAACATATCGCCCGAAATTCTGAGTCAGAGCATTAAAACATTACCGAATAACTTCGGACGAATCGCCCCCAAACGACCGGCGAGCGGTTGGCTTCGTCAGTAGCTAGGCACGGTTTAGTTAGACTAGCTTTAGTTTAATTGGAGGGGCGTAAGTGAGCACATCGGGGGTGCACCGCAGCGGGGTTAAAAAAGTGGATTGAGTGGACTGATTTGGGGGTGGTGGGTGAGTCGGGGTGTGGGATCAATTTCGAAGAACCGCCCTTCACACCATAAGTGTAAGTCTCATAAACAGTTTCTGTTAATCGCATACATGAAGACTAGTGGTCTGACCGGTTCTAAAAAGAACTTTATGCAAACTGGGCACTACCTCTTCATCCCGTTTCTGAAGACGAAAGTCAAATGAGTCAGACGAAAAATTGGCCGAACAAAAAATTGCATAAAAGAGACGAACAGGTATAATATATTTGCTGCAAAATGCTTTTGAGAGCAATTAAAAATCAGTTCGTAAAAAAGGGTAAAATTTTATGATAAAAAAAATTATACTATACCTCATTGATAATAAGAAACAAAGATAATGACATTACGCCACATAACAGCAGCTGAAGTGCGGCATCAACAAAGAGAGAGAGAGAGAGAGAGAGGGAAAGAAATCCTAACCGACAGAGAGACAAAGAAAGAGAGATACAAATATTTTCCAAGATTGGATTCGACTCTAGTTTCAACTTCGATGCAACTTATAGTTTTCTAGCCTTCTTAGTAAATGAATCATATAAAAAAATGAGAAAGGCAAAAAAAACACAAGATGTCAAGCTCGCAGTAAAAAATGCCATTATTTGTCTCAAAATATCTGTTATGTAACCCATCTCCAAGAGTTAAAAACTTCCTTTCGAGAGTAATGGTCGTTAAACTCAGAAAAGGACAAAAATATAAAAAATTTTTGTAAACATTTGCTAATTCAAAAAAAAAAACAAATTCAAACAAACTCTTGCCAAAATTAAAGATCTCGGTATGACCTGGAATGCTTTCACTGGCTCATAAAGATCCATAATCAGACAGCTCAAAAATTTTCCAAAAATATGAAAAAAAACCTAAATTTTATCCAAGAATTAATAAACTGGAATCATTAAAAATTTTGATGACCATTCCATTGACTCCAGAAGCCATGCAACAGCTTATTATCAAACATCTGAGGAGACCCTGGCGCCGGAAAAAAATTCAAAATAAGGAAAATTTTGCAAAGACTTTACTAATATCTTTTACATTCGTGGGTGAAAAACTTTCCATTACAACTACAAACCAAGCACTAACATATTATCAAACCCTAGAGAAATTGCCTTGGCTCTTGATGCTAGTGAACCCTAAAAAATGACAAAAAATTTTTTTAAAAATATTTAAAAAAAGCACGTTTTATAAAAAAAAATTGCTAGAACTTGTGATAATAAAAAGTTGAAAAGTAATCGATGACCAACAAAAAAATTCCAGTAAACTATTTTCGAATCCTAAAGTAGGTGATCTGACCCTTGAGGCTCAAAAAAGTGAATAATGACTAAATGTCAAAAAATTGAAAACAAAATGTCAAAATTTGTCAAAAATATTCTTGAAGTTAAATTCTTGCAAGACATTTCATTACATCTAAATTTTCACATATTAGAGGAGGTTCCATGGCTCTTGAGGCTGATGAAACCTAAAAAACGACAAAAATAAGCAAAAAAATTGAAAAAAAAGCAAGTTCTATCAAAAAATTGCTAAATTTTATGAAATTATAATGTTGAAAAAACTATTCCATTACCCTTCCATTACTACTAGAAACTATGCAGTAACCTATTATTGAAACATATAGGAAATTCCTTGACACCTAGGGCTAATAACAATATTAAATTGTCAAAAATTTTTTGAAAAAAAGCTAAAAATTTTTGCAAAAAATTAAATTTGCGTTTTTAGAGAGCGTTCTTTCGTCAGTAGCTAAAAACGAGGGGGGTGCACCAAGGGCTTATGAGGGGGTAGGGGGGTTGAGGACAACAGTGGGGTGGCGGGGCGGGGTAATAGCGCGGGGGGGTGGTTGGGGCAATATTGGGGGGTTTTAACAGTCGAGGGCTCTTCAAACTCTAAGAAGCTCCCTTCACACACTAAGTATAAGTCCCCAAAACAGTTTGAGCTGTTACCTAGCTGAAAGGCTCTAAGAGCAGTTAATGCCCACTAGGCGCTACCTGTTTATCCCGTTTTTGAGGACGAAAAGTCAAAAGAGTCAGACGAAAAATCGGTCAAGCGAAAAATCGCATAAAAAAGACCAATATAATTGCTACCAACTTCGTTTGAGAGCAATTAAAAAACTCAGGGCTAGGAAACAAAAATTTAATCTTCCATAATCCAGCTACAAGGTATTCTTAAGATATAAATTAAAATATTATCTAAATTAGAGCGTGCTGAATAAAATTTTGCAGGCATCAAACTTTTTACTAAATAAACAGCACTATCTTAGTGAAGATACCTTAGCTAGCTTAGCGGTCATAATTGTTTTTTGAAATAAAAAAAGTTATTCAATGGATTCCTATCTCTTTTGCAAGTTTGACATAGATTAGCAATACACCCTCATTAAGTTTGAGACTGCAGTATTAATTGTATAGACTTTACGTGTATAACAAAGAGTATGAAAATTTCATAAAAACTATAAACACTGGTAGAAAATATGAATTTCTACCCTTTGGTGTTCCATTTAACTTAAAACAGTCCTAGTTCTGCTCTGAAATTGTACTCAAAACTCTGGCGCAAAAACCGTGTTAGGGAGATAGCTCTCTTGGGACTCTCAGGACAATTGCGTTCTCAAAAAGGCCTCTGAAACGAGTAGAGCAGATAAAACATTGTTTCATCAAATTTTGTCAATTCAGTTAAGAGTGTAATTACTGACACTGTAGAATTCAATTTTATGCCGAGAGATTTTCTTCACATTTCCTACAGTTTTTAAAGGTTCCATTCATAACTTGAGTCAAAACGTTGCTAATCAGTCTACTTTTCCCCCATTTTGCCATATTTCGAAGAGCAAAAATTGCGAGAAGAAAAGCAGCGTTAAAGTTACTATGATCTCAGAGGAGCTGCTTCCATTGATCAGGATCATCGAAGTGATATTTAAGATCTAGCTTTTTTATCAATAATTTTCAACTGCTGTTAACTTTGATTATCAATATTCCAGTTAACAAGGTTGTTGTCTCCCGTGTTTCGAACCCCAGTCACAAAACAAATGTTTAACATATTTAAGAGCATCAGCAGAATATCAGTACAGTAGTGAGAAAAGTGTAGCAAAAGGATAATTGATTTTCAAAGCAAAATGTTGCCATTGTTTTGATTTTATAGTAAACTTGGGGCCTTATTTGAGCTCTTTTTTACTCGAAATTGGTTCTTATTCCATCATCTAGGAGATACTTTTGTTCTCCAAATTTGGCATTTTATTTTCGAGAAGGCAGTTTTGTAGGATTGTTTTTAGTTTTTTGATTCAAGAAGAGTCACTTATCCACAAAATGAATCATTTTTGTTAATGCATAGCTCTAATTAATTTTTATTGCTGGTTGTTAAGGTCACTGAGTAGCTATCAAACTCCAAGGCAGAGTAGATTTGTTGAATAAATTCGGGTTGGGATAACAACCGTGTGCAAATTATCATTGCACTTAACTTATGCCAGACTGCAGCTGATGAGACTTGGATATACCAACAATAGAGTGGGAAGTAGATTGAGTGTGCCAAAAGATTGCCAGGTGAGTTCATCTGTGAGTTATGCTACTGTTTCTACTACAACGAGAATTGATAGAATTTTTTTACAGTAGCAATGCATATTACATAATTTAATTAGGGTTTCTCAAACTTGTTAACCGAGAATCAAAAGTTGAGAAAGATTGCAGACGCATACATTGAAAAAGAGATTAGGATATTATTTCAGAACAGCGTCTTGTGAATTCTACAAAACTTGGATCAATTGAGGCAAAATTGTGCAATATGAAAAGAATACAGAACTAATAATAATTTTTAAAATACAGAACCAAGAAGAAATAAAACAGATAGAACTATAGTTCTAAACTACCATCCGATAGTTTGAAAAGTGTCCAATGGCTTACTGGCAGAAATTTGTAATTATTTTGAAACACACACACACACACACACACACACACACACACACACACACACACACACACACACACAGAGAGAGAGAGAGAGAGAGAAAGAGAGAGTGAGAGAGAGAGAGAAAGAGAGATTGAGAGAGAGAGAGGACTGCAAACAAAATCACATTAGCGCCCATGCTTTAAAAAGTTCTTCGTTTGCTCTGAATTTTTTACATTTGTTTGAGGTCCTCGGGTCTTTGAAATGTTTTTTTCTCAGTCTTCTAAAGTATTTAAACATCTCACGATATAGACAATGCAGCGAATTAAAACCTAATCCTTGCACCAAAGAGGTTGATTAAGGTTTTATAAGGAAACTTAAGGAAACGATCACCAGTTTATATGAGCTCTGATACTCCTAAAATCCAGCTGCAATGTTTCTAACATCGATTAAACGAATGTCTTCTCTACTATAATATTATGTGTCCTATTCTACAAGTTTAACTATTTTGCAACTGCGTGGAGTTTTTGTTAAGGCTTTTGTAGCCTGACGAAATTGACTATGAATTGCAATACTAACTAAAAATATCAGCAAAAAATTTTTCCAAGGATTTATTGTGACTGAAAATTTATTGTAAAAGTCATTGCTTCATTGATTATAAAAAAAAACAGTTGCCTGTTAGTTTGCCGCGAAATCTTTAAGTTTTAAATCAAAAAAATGTTACTCAACGTTTTCAAAATCTGGTTCAATACAAAGAGTACTATCGGGGGCGCGAAAGAACCGATATCGTGTATGATTCTGCGAGACTCTGTTAAATGACAATTATTAATCTCACAATTGTCTAACAAAAGGCAGTTACCCTTTAAAATATACAGGATCCGTTGGTTGGTTTTTCGTTATTTTTTAGTTATGCTATTCTCAACAACAAATTACTGAATGAATTATCTCTAATTTGGATGTATTGTTAAAGCACTCAGTACGGAGAAACACAATGAAATACTTATATTGCAAGTATTTGATTATTTTTTGATATTAATTTGTTTGCCACAAACAATTTGTACAACAAGTGGCCTTCATTTTTTGCACTATTGGAAAATAATTTCACATTGTTTTTGTGATATGACGGTGATTCTATTCTAATTTTGTTCATGCAGATTGCATTTTTTTCAAGGTGATCAATTACGTTGCAAAGAACTTGTAGGACGAAAGATAATCCGGTAAGGATCTTGTGAGACAAGTGTTCACATTGTGTAATTCCTTCAGAAAATTTTCTCAAGACGAAGCATCCTCTTTGGAGATTCTGCTAAAATTTTGTAAGATATTACAGGATAGCCATCTCCTGTTTAATCTGGTTCTTTTGATACCTCATTACGTTTTAATTTGCGTTTCGTTCCAACTGGGCCTGACTTTTGTGAATTAGACCTGATCAGACTATGCCAGACCGAAATTGCCTCTGATCGGACCGTTCCATGCCGAAAGTGTCTCTGATCAGACTCAACTGCACTCGACAGTTTCTGTGCGCTCGAAAAACGAATCCGTCTCTGATCAGATTCAAGCGCGCTCAACATTTTCTGTGAGCACAAAGTGCGTTCGAATTTCTCTCTGATCAGACTCGGACTCAAGCACGTTTCTGTGTGTTCAAAAGGACTTGCGTTCCTGATCAGACCCACGTGCGCTCGAATATACTTCTGATCAGACCCTTTCACGTTCGAAGTTGGTTCTGATCAGTCAGTTGCGCTCGAAACATTGTCTGATCTAATGTTCTCTGAAATGTTCTCGAAATGGCTTCAGAGCGCAGAGTTATTGACTAACTTGCGATCGAACCGTTTCTGATCAGATGCAGTTGCTCTCAAACCTTTTATGATCAGACCCAGCCGCGCTCGAGCCGTTTATGGCAGACCCAGTTGCGCTTGATTTCAATAATGATCAAATTAAAGCCCGCTTGAAACCGGTTCTGATCCGACTCAGGCGCGTTCGAACTATTCTGATCAGAGAATGATTTAGATTAAGAAGAAATCTCTTAATTTTGCTATAAAATATTCATTTCATAAAAATTGATGATTGCAGTATTATACTCAACTATGGAAGTACCAATTTTTACAGTTTTGCTACGGAAATTAAAACCCAGCTGTTGCAAAAATAATTTGTTTTGAATACCGTTAGTGCATAATTCTGACTCACTAGATAAATGAAATTATATAGCTTTCAAAAA
This sequence comes from Convolutriloba macropyga, assembly GCF_964194025.1. Lineage (NCBI taxonomy): Eukaryota > Metazoa > Xenacoelomorpha > Acoela > Convolutidae > Convolutriloba > Convolutriloba macropyga. Next base: position 32,094,694 of record NC_134474.1, on the reverse strand, counting down.
AATCTCTTGATCTACAGTCAATTAAAATTCTCTAAAGGGGAACTCATCTGGACCCCTTGGTTCTGATCAGAGCTAAGATGAGTCTCTGATCAGAACTCTGCTTTATTGTTGCCTCTTGGCAGCTCCAACATCTCTTGGTAAAAAATAGAAAAAATTAATGCACTCGAAAAGGTCTCTGATCAGACCCACTTGCGTTCCAAAAAAGTTTCTGATTATACCCGGTTACGCTCGAACCGTTTATGGTCAGACTCAACTGCGCTCGAAGCCTGTTATGACAAGAATCAAGTGCGCTCGAAATCGGTTATGATCAGGCTCAATTGCGCTCAAATCCGCTCCTGCGCTAAAATTTTTTCTGTAAACTTGAGCGCGAAACGGTCAGGTGTGCTCTCGGAATGGTATGACCCGGGTCGAGGTTTTTGGGTGAATTTTTGTATGAAATGCGGTGGATCCGGTGAATTTGGGTATGAAATGCGGTGATTGCAGTGAAAGCGGTGAAAAGAAAAATCACAGCGTTTCATCACATTTCTTACAAACGTTCACCGCGAAATTCAACGTATTTCTTACAAAAAATCACCGCATTTGTTTTCTAACGTTTATTTGAATTCACAAGAAATATCAAAGAAGTAAGTGACAGTTGATGCAGAGAAATAAGAAAATGAAGACATGTTGGAGATAAGAGGTTCGACCCCTGAGAATGACGTGTCTTTTTTGTTAGAATGCCGAGAACGCGGTGAAAATGAATAATTCAACGCGATTCACCGCAACAATATGTAAGAAATACGTGATGAGAATTTGTTTCACCGCATTTCACAGCATTTCTGACGAAAAAGCACCGCCAAACCTCGACCCAGGGTTCAGTACAATTTCGAACGCACAAAGTCTGGTGAAAGTGGATGAATCGGTGCTTCTTACTGCGCTTGGTAGATGAATTGAACAAGGGCTTGCATCTTTGTTTGAGCCAACGTCCACAATCAAGTTCGGATTCTGATGATAAGTTGCCGATCCATTGTTGACTCCTCCCCTGGTTATAAATTTCCTACCTGAGTTGGACCGAGATTTGATCAGGCAAATTATCATTGTGACTCCCAAACATAATAAAAAAGAGCCGATAATGATTAAAATTAGGAAAAGTATGGCATAGTGGTCACTGGCAAGGAATGAGAACGAGTTTCCGGATTGAGCTGTATTGAACTCTGCTTCACTCTGCGATGAGGGGTTGTGGGAGTTGGACCAACTTTTGGAGGGTTCACTTTGTTCACCAATTGATGGCCGGAACACCTAAAATTTGCGATCTAATAGTATGACATAGATTTGATCGATATTATTGCCCGTTTAACTCAAATTAACGCTATTAGGAGTGCAATGAGACCCGGATTACCACTTACTGGGTTTCATGCAAGGATCAAATATTACGTAACACAATTCATAACGTATTTCATGATACGAAACAAGGAAATCATATATGATTCTTGCATGAAATATAGGAAATCATATAAGATTCTTTCATGGTAACTAGGAAATCATATATTATTCTTGCATGAAACATAGGAAATCAAATATAATTCTTGAAAGGAACTCAGAAAATTATTTAGAATCTTAGCAGGAAAATTAGGATTTAATTCACAATTCGCATCTCTTAAAACTTTAGAAACCCAAGCAAAAACAGTTTATGTAGAAATACGAGACCCAGGAAATCATGTGTGATTTTCGTACAAAGCCCAAGAAATCTTATATGACTCTTGAAAGGAACACAGGAAATCATATATGATGCTGTCTTGAAATCGAAGAGATTCTATCTGAACCTAATGAGAAATCAAGTACTCAATCAAGTATTCAATGTACAATTGACCACTCATAATAGCGAAACAAAATTGATTGCTGCTCCTCAAACCCATTATTTGTTTTTTCCAATGCGCGGAAATTTGATTGTTTTTTGCATGATTCAATAATAAACAATACGAATTAAATGTATAACCCAGTATAAATACAACAAAATTCTGATTTTTTTTTCTCTCTTACCTTCGCCAAATTTAATCATGGAAAAAATTGCTGCTCCTGCAACTCAATATTTGCTTTTACGCTGCATTCCATTTTGTATATTTTGTTTGCGTGATTTTGTATGACTACTAAGAAATCATACAAATCAAATTTAACCTTGTATGAATACAGGAAATTTTGTATATCCTTGTTTGAAATCAAAGAGTGTTGCATAATGCGCAAACCGGAGTGCATCCAAATTGGGTGTGCAGAGTACAGTCTAACGCTACTTTTAGTCCTTGAATAATCCTTGTACCGTTCTGAGATATCCGTGAAACTATTTGGTTTAGGTTGTGGGTTGGTTTCATTATTTTTTTGTTTCTTATTAAATGACATAGTTCAGTTTAGGAGATGTATAATAGTAAAGACATCTTTCTAAGTCAGGCTTTTGAGAAAATTGGAAAAAATGTTGTAATTAACCCATTGCTAAAAATTTTTACATCAATCGCCAACATTGAAAAAAGAACAAAATTTACAAAAGTGGAGAGCTCCAAATCTAAGTGTTGCAGAATTAGCTCAAAGACAGAGCCACGATTTAATTAATATGATTAATGCAACAAAAAATGGACTGAAATTACTGCAGAGAGACAGAAAATCAACCATTTTAATTTTCGTTCTATTAAAGTTACTACAAGCTTGGTCACGGTAAAGTTCAACTGATAACTGCAAGTAGACATTGTTAAATTGATCATAAATTTTTGGGAAAAATTGTTCTTGATTATATAAAATTAGGCCGCAAGATTACCGTAAACTACTTGAAAAGTCCTCTCCTCCAAAAAATTGACTTTCAAAAACTACTACTTCAGAACTACTCAAAAAACGTGTAAGAAAACAATTTAGAGTCAATTTTTGGAAAATTGTGACTCAAAAATTATCTCCATCACAAAAAAAGTGATATTTCATTTGTTTCGTCAAATAATACAAGAGAAAAATGAAACGAGAACGCCTCACTGATCAATTGTAGATCACAAAAGTGGCCATAAAGTTACATGAGAGACACATTAGGCTTAAACACTTATCCAAAATTGAAGATGAATTCAAAGATCTACTGACAGAAAACAAAAATTTGCATTTTTGGCAAATTCCCCAACAAAAATACTGTTTCATAAAATCAAAACTGAAGGAAACGTATTTTAAATTTTTATGCAATAAGTTTCTATGTAATCGCCAATGAATGCGATAGAAAAAACTGCTTAAGCTGCCTTAAAAAGTGCTTCAAATTCACACGACAGAAAAATGAATAATAATGTCGCTTCTACAATACTCCTCTTCGAAGAGTAAAGCACTGATCCAGAACAAACGAAAAAAATTCAGACTCATCTGAAAAAACTATTTGAGTCCATTAGACACACAACACGACTTTGGGATTATTTTCCACAAGTCAAAAATGAAATCAACGGTTTTCGCTTCTCAGAAATATTGCTCATTTAGTTCTGGCTTGTTCTAGATTGACACCTACAAAAAGCCAAATCCATTAGAGATTGTATTAATCTTATCTTTACAAATAGACCTGAAAACGTTCGATAGATAGTCACTATTGCCCTTTCGGTGTATTTGAAAAAAAAAGTTGATCAGTAAAAACCATAACTGGAAGAATTGCTCTGAAATGACTGGTGGGAGCTCGAATTTATAGCAGTTGGGTGAAGACGACCTAATTACACTACGGCGGCCTAAAATGACGTCAATAGAGAATTTTATATACCAAAATAACACCAAAATATAAAGTGGAAAAAATATATTTATTTCGGCGCACTTTTCGTTTGAATTTTAGTAGTGAACTGCCACTATTCGAGCTCAGCTGCTGAGACTTCTCAAAGAGAGGTATTTAGATCAAGCAAAAAAATCAAGGGCGAAAAGTTTATCGGAAAAGTAAAAAAAACGGTCAACTGGAAAATTTGCATAAAAAAGACCAGCACGTGTGCAATAATTGCATCAACTTTCGTATGAACAATTAATATTTATTAATATTTATTAATATCTTATTATCTTTTCTAAATGCCGATATTCTGCAGCGCCAGAAGTTAAAATGCTAGAAGTTCCTACTTACCCAGAAGTTGACTTCCGTTAACTTTCATCAATTTCAAACTTGCGCGTTTCGTGTTTTAAGAATAATTACGTGACTCTGCAGAGGTCACTTCGAATTTCTGGCATAATACCTTGAACTGCTTCGCGGTTCTCAATAAATGCCAGTAGCAATAAATGCCAGAAGCAATAAATGCCAAAAGTTCCATAAGTGAGTTCAGAAGTCATTTTTTTGAGTGAGGTAAGTCACGCAATTGGCCTAAAAGCAGAAATGACGTCACGCACACAAATTTTAACTGCAAAGCAATAGAAATCAGTGAAAAGGTCAATTCCAAGAAGTCAGGTTGTAAGAATCGTCGATGGAGACGACGAATTAAAAAAAACATAGCAGGACAAGTCCTGACGTACAATTCAAAAATTTTTTCATTGACTGAACAGAAAACTAGACCAAGAACGAACTATGAATGGATTGGGAAAACTATTTAAAAAAAACCCGATCCAAAAAACCAAAAAAATTGTAAAAATCAAAGTGAAATTGCCGCATGTGAACAAAAACCACTAGCGAGAAAGCGAATTTTTGTTCAAACACCGTTTTTGCATTCCACTTTAAATTTAGAGCGGAAAAATTTCACGCCGCAAAACCACTCGTTTTTTCGCTCCACTTCCTGTTTTGGCGTGACCAAAATCACTACTCTAATTTGACTTCAAAAATCTTGAAAATGTGTGTCCAAATCTTAAAAAAAACATAGCCGGAAGATTTTCGGAAAGGACTCGAAGGAGAAAATTGCCCATCCTTATGACTAAACAACTGAACAATTTTTGTGAACACTTAACCTCCACAAATGCCATAAAAAATTAAGGAAGAAAAGAAACGGCATTCAAAAACAAATTGAACAAGAAAAACTATAAAAACTTAAGTTTTCTTAACTTGAGTTCTTTTTTAAAGTACAAGAAAACATAAAACCGAATAAAGTTCCTTTGCAATTAGAGCAATGAAAAGCTCACAAAACAATGAGAAAGTCATAATGGGCTAAGAAACTTGTCTGAGAATAAAAAAAGGAACGTCAAAAAAATAAGAAAAATGGTTTTAAAATTTATCAATTTTTCTGTCAATTTTCTTAAGAAAAAAATGAATTTTACCAAAAAAAAACTTTAGTCAATTGGTATCTGAAAATTTCTTAGGTAACAAGTTTCCATCAAAGTCCCATTTAAAGCATTAAAACAAAAAAACAGGCAAAAAATCTTTAAATTTCGTCTAAAAATCAGCAAAACTGACCAAAAATCTCCAAATTAGCATTTAACTCAAATTTACTACTTGAAACCTTCAATTCCTACCAGAACAAGCCTAAAACTAATAAAGTATCATAATCAAACCTCTCAACTATCAAAAGTTGCCAAAAACTGCTTTTAAAAGCCGCACGTGAACAAAAAAACTCGCTCGCTCCGAGAAAATTTTTTTACACATCAATTTTTCGCTCTCTTTTCGCTCTGCTCTTCACTTTTGTTCACCACCAAAATCACTCCAAACTTTTTCACGCGTTTCATTTCCCGCTTCAAAAATCACTGCAATAAAATTGATTAAAAAAAAGGACTTCTCCAATACTCCTCTTCGAATCGTAAAAAAGACAGCGCCCCAATACAATTCAAATTCTTTGAATTGTAAAAAAAACCACGGGGTCCCCAATAATAGCCGCTATCTTAATTAAAAGAAAACAACTCAGGGAATTAGCTCTCACATCTGGTACTAACCTCAAACTCATGTTGCATTCTTCCGAACAGTCCAATTGGAGGTCGCTTACACATGCATGGAGGAGGAACACATCGGCAATAATCTGTTGGGAGAGATATTTGAGTATCTTAACTGGCGATGATAATACTTTATGATTTCTCGAACTGCTATCTCCTATAAAAAATCTATTTCACAATTTCTAACTGCCATGAAGATTGGACTCATTTTATATTTTTCCACGCAACGAACAATTAGCACACGATGTAGTTAAAGGTTTGACTGAATCATGTGTGTTGGTCAGTTTCCCATGTAAATATGATTCGATTTGTTTACACCAAAACGTAAACAAAGCCTATTCCTCGCTAAATTCCCTTATAACCATTAGTTTTGTAAAGTACACGTAAACTACACACTTCCTTTTACTACACTTAGTATCGAAGCGTCCACTGAACAACTGGAAATGGGACAAGTTAATGGAAAACGATAAACGGAAATAAAATCAATGGAATAAAATCAACTGGACATGCGACTTTCACTAGAATCAATTTTTGCACAATCCGTGAAAAATAGTTCAATTGCTAAGAAGTTGCTTTAAAAAGAACAAAAGAACTTTCTTTGTAAAACTACAACATTTAGCACCAAAATTAAGGAGCTTGGAAACTTATTGTTCAAGCACTGGGTCGCATCATATAGAATGTCTGGCCTTCATCATCTCAATCTCCTCCTGAGTAGGAATCCAAGGATCAGTCTGGGTGGCTTGATCACGTGACTTTTCCTCCGGGGGACACTCCCCCAGACATACTAGCTTTCCAGTGTCGATTTTGAAGCGTCTGCCTGCCAGGTTGATGCCACATTTGACGCAGACAAAACATTCTTTGTGAAATTTCATGTCTTTTACACCACTCGACGCACCTGATAAATATTTCAATTGCCACTATCAGTTTAAGATCTTGAGTTTATGATAATCCTTACGAGCCGATTAGCAGAACATAGCCGCCATTGACCCCCTTGAGGTCATCAGGATTGAAAAGGAAAAAGAAATCGACCGGTTTTCTTCTGACTGCCAACAAATTTCTAATATGGTGAGAAGTTTAAGACTTTTATTCTACTTATCAACGGAAGGATATATGGCCTAATACCCCAATGCCAGCTAACAATCACTCTAATGAACATTCTTGTAGATCAAACGTAATATTACTTAATGACCAGCCTTTGTCGGTTCATCTTGTTCCTTGACCGCATTCACTGTTTTTTTAAGTTTCTGTGAAGAAATTCTGATTTCAAGACAATAACTAGCTTTTAAGAAATAATACGTTGTCTTTAAACGTTAAAATTTACAGCCTGGGCTTTATGGGTTTATCCAGTTTGTTTTTTTTTCTCTTTTGACAGCATTGAAAGTAATTAATCGATTCAATTGGAATGTGAACGACGTAAATCAGAAGTCAATCATAAAGAGGTGATTTGTCTGAACAAAAAATATGACCTATAGCTAAAACAAAAAAAACTTAGCAGGACAAGTTCTCAAGTACAATTCGATAAGTTTTTATTGAATAACTAAAATCTAAACCTGTATTTGACTAAAAAATGATTCGACAGAGCATTTAGAAAAAATCAAAGAAACCCGAAAAACGATATGAACAGAAATCAAGCGTTCCTACACGTGAACAATAAAGTCGAAAGCGAGAAAAAAAATTCACTCAAATACAGCTGATTTACTTTCCTTTGGAATTAAGGTAAGAGAAAACCCCACCGTTAAACCACTCTCGTTTTCGCGTCACCAGAATCACCACTCCAAGTGAACTTCAGCAGTAAATAAAATGTGTGAGCAGATCTGAAAAAAAACTATAAATAGAAGTCTCCGAAATCAACGAGAATTCCAAATTTCCTCAATTTCAGTTAATTGCGTAGTAAGCAAAATAAAAACAAAATACTTTTTTATTCATATCAGTATGAAACAAAACAGCAAAAATTTGGTGAAATTAAGATCTACGTATTCCTGAAAATTTTTCACGGATCGTAACTCCAAAAGAATGATGTGCAACAGTTCGTGCAATGCAGCTAACTTTTGTAACAACAAATTCTCTACCAAACCAAATATTGACAAAAATTTTTTAAAAAACATACATTCAAACTCTTATGTAATTTTTTTACAACTTCTTTGAAAGGGCAGCCTCTCTGTAATGTACGTTCAGTTTTATTCTGATCAGTACGTACCCAACTTACATCGACCCACATGTACTAAAGAACAATAAAAATAGACAAAAAAGCAAAAATAAAATATTGAAAAAAAATTGGCATGTTGTCTGAGTGTAAGCAGCGCTATCTGAAAAAACAATTTCTTCCGTGGTAGAAACAATCAAAGCCTAGTTCTAAATGAAGGATTAGACATGAAAAACAATGAAATAAGATCAAAATTGCATCTAAAATTATGATATTGACCTCAGGTGGTGAAAAATGTGCAATCAGTGGTTAAAAAACTGAGAATTATAACTTTAAATAAAAAGACAGCACCTCAATTCATTTCAAATTCTTTGAAATGTAAAAAAGCAGAGCGTCGAAATAATAATCTTCGAGATGCTGACTGAGGATGGCTGTCAATAACTATAAAACAACATTTTTTGTCCCTCGTAATACCAATAAAGGCAGCTGCGCTGGCTCATAATTTAGGAGCGCCCCCATTATATCTCTATTAATTTACTGGTTCCTTTCTTACCATATCTTGTACACTGTCAAGCCTTTATTTGTTCCGGTCCCTCTTGAGGTGTGAGGAACGATATACTCAAAGGGGATTTTTTTCTTCAGTTAAATTTGACCAATGGATATGTTCATCGTAGAGTTGTTAGTGATTTTTTTAAAAAGTCCACCCAGCGCAGATTTTGGAATAAAAATGTATTTTGAATTACGTTTTCGGGAGCAAGTTATCAACGTTTAAAGTTTTGTGAAAAATGAGACTGATTTGCGCTATTCTTATTCACATTTTCAGGACGTTCCGCTTGAATTTATCTTTGTGGTAAAAACCCGTAAAACTTGTTAAAAATAGTGTTGTTGATTTGATTTCCAAGGATGAAAAAGCACTGTTGATTTTTTAAAATTAATTCCTTGGCTAAACTTTTGGCTTAATATTTCAAATTTCAACCATTTTCATTAAAAGTTGCACAAAATAAGCTTATATAGTCCACTTTGATTAAATTTGCCGGAAGTACAAACCCAAAACCAAAAACAAAACCTTTGAAAACTACACGGGGGCTGGTTTTAATGCCAAATCCAATGAGAGTGCTCAGGAATTAACTTTTCGCCTTTTTTATGCGAACTTTTCCCTAAGATTATCAAAAAAGCAGCAAATAATTTCCATATTATTACTAACAAATTGGCTATATTTATAACAGTCGACTCAATTAAGTGTTCAAATTTTACAAACAGTGATAGCAAGGCCAACTTTGGGCCAATTTTGGACTGGTATAATACAAAAATAATTTGGATAGTAAACAGTCGGCCTTTTTTATAAATAAAAAATTTATGTTAATTGAAGAACAGAACAATTCAAATCAAAAATAACTTTGATAGGTCCAATTGGCCACCTAAAGAGTTCCTAATTAATGTATTTTTTGTACCCGAAACCTGTAGTCTTTTTTGATTTTAAAAACTAATTGATTTTTAAATAAACAATGGCTTTTTGAACTTTGCCACCCATTTTCTCTTAATTAGGTGAAATTGTAGCTTAGTTTCCGCAAAGAGATAATGCTTCTTTTTTATACTGGATTAAAATTTAATCTTTATTGCAGTTTTAAGTTTTAAGGTATGGTCTTCTGGATTTGATACTACCAGATTTAACACAATTTAGTTTTATTTTTAGGAATTTGCCTATTTTTCACGATTTTTTCTTGCTTTTATGCATTATCACATTATTGACTGTACACAAAGCACCACCTTTCTGAAGTTCAAATGGGGCACAATTGATTGTATCAAAATCTGTAAAGGTACAGATTATTGTCGTTTTGATTATAGTTTTAACGGCTTCGACGCTGGGTTTAACTGTGGTTTAACTGTGGTTTTCGCTTTGTCCTTTAGTCGTATGAAATTTGCTGGAGATTGACATGTCTTATTGGCTATTCATAGAGGATGAGATCAGCCAATAATCTGATTTGGGTACATAGCTGATGGCAATTGTTTTAAAAAAAACAGTTTTTAATTTCGATTTCTTGTACCTTTTTTGTGTGTATTTGTTACCTAGTCGAGTTAATTACACGTTGCTTATGACATCATTTTCATCGAGAACAAGTGCAAATGTACAAAAGCGAAATTGTTTAAAGAATTTGTTATGACTTTGCTGCTTTCAACCCGAATTTTCTAAAAAAAAACAGTACATTAGTTTTTGATGGAAGTTTGATAGAACATTAAAGTTTTTCTTAATTTTTCCCTTTGGCTCTTTTGTTGTCAAATTAATATTTAGTCCCATTAATGAGAGCTTACATAACATTTTTGGCAGTCGGAGAAGGCGCAACTGAAAATGTATTGAGGTGCAAGATATTGCTTTACGGCTTCGACAGCGTTTTCTCGCAAGTTTCAATTGAGTTTTCATTTGTTGTGTCTATTTGTTGTAATTTTAGTAACCGCAAAAAAATTTAATGAATACGGTCTTAATGACCTCCAATATAGACATCGGTGATAAAAGTTTTGATTTTTTCAGCTGATACCTAATGGATTTCGTTACTTTGAAATTTGTTCTTTCTTAAAGAATAAGCGAATTTATTAACTTTGCTGTTTTGTTCTTTTTGTCTAATTGTAACCGATCCTTTTTATGAACTGGTCTCTTATCTTTTCTAGTAATGACGAGCTTTTTTTTAGTTCCAGTCTTTATCTGACACTATCTTGTGTTTGTTATTAATTTTTTTAAAAAAAAGAACGGACATAAATTTTGGATGTAAATAATGTTTTTTATTGTTGTCTGATTTTGTTGTTCGTTGTGCCTCGCTTTCTTAAAAATGACAGATCTCATCAATCTAATGCCCTTTTCATATTCCACTGATGTATTTGGGTTGGAGGCAATTTTTGGTAGACAATTACGCCAAAAATGTGGATAAACGGGGTCGCAACTTTATGTGCGAACGCACATTACCGAGCCTCCTTGTTTGTATTAAGATACGTTTTGTGGAATTAAAGAACAAAAGAGCTAAAATGGACCAAACGGTCCACCTTATTTGCTAAGGGCGCCGGCTTTTAAAGATCTATTTTGCAACCTATTGATAAATAAATTATTCTACATGAATTTGAGAACCTTTGATAATTGGAAGGAGACATTTGAAACATGTTTTGCAATGTTTGGTCTGGTAGCAGCTCTCGCATGCCTTCTGACCATCTTTCAGGCTGTAAAACTTCATTCCTGACAGTTCTTTTTGGCAGTCCTGAAATTTGCATGCTTATCAACTTCTAAAATAAAGTATTACGAAACAAGGGGGATCGATAGAGTGCATTTGTACAAAACCCATGTTCAGAACCTATGATCTACATCGCACCATAAATTTCTATGGTCTTGGATACTCTGGAAACGTTCCATAGACGTCATGACTTTGATGTGGTTACTGGTGTTTGATACGGTGGTAAACTTAATTTCAAGCCATGTTTTTGAAATCCCTGATGCTTTGTATTAAACAATCACTCCCTATAGAGATTGTGAGCTGTAAAAATAACTGTTACGGAATTAAGAAAAAAATCGGGAAAATGTAGGGCAAAATGAGTTAAAGAGCTATTATTGTGTTTCCTGTAAAGAGTAAAATCTGAGCTAACAAAAAATTGACTAAAATCGGACGGAAAAAACTCAACCAAGGTTTTCCCCAACTTTCTCTTCCTTCCGTTGAAAACTTTGGGTCTGAAAATATCTGTTCGTAATAAGATTCAACGAATAAATCTATTCCGTAAGAATGCATTTATTAACCATTGCAATGGGCATGGCTGAAAAATTATTTCCGTTTGATTATGCGCATATTCAAATGACCTGTCAAAATTTTAAATATGATGGACAATTCAAACTTTTATATGCCAAAAGTCTACAAAAAACCATTACCAATGTTCTTAAGACTGGTATACTGAATGTTAAAAGTCAGTTTTGCACCCTCAACTTCTACTCTAAAACTCGCCTTCTGAGAAGTTCATGAGCTTTACATTGGGAGTCCGCGGTAATATTTCAATTTCTTAGGTCCGCAAAAGCACTCTTGTTGTTGATCCTTGTCGTTAAAATTATATTCGAAACTTGGTCAGAAGTTGAAGTATTATGGCGTCAAAAACTGAATTTTTACTTGGTACCATTAGGGGGTGTTAACGAATTTACGTTTGACACGTTCATTGTATGTACTCACCAAACAAACGAGGACTCCTCTATCGGGCACAGTGCAATCCTTATGCTCAGGCAGTCCTTTTTTGTTGAGAGTAAAACCCGATTCAATTAAATTCCCACACTTGTCGCACTTGAAACACGCTTTATGATAGACTTTTTTGTCCGGCGTCATAATTGTTGGTTCTTTTCCGACAACTTTCTGACATCCATTGCATTTGTGCGCCTTTTTGTCATTGTAGCATTTTTCACAAAATAGTTTGGAGTCGACAGTGAAATGTTTTGCGACAGTCATAGTTTGGTCACAAAGTGAGCATCGAAAACAATTGTTGTGGTACTTTAGTCCATTGTTCATTACCTTTGTGTCCCAATACGTTATTTCCTTAAAAATGCATCGGGTTAAAATGATGAGCTTCAGTTTTCAGTGAAAATGATAACTTTTCTTCAATGAAAACGAGACAAATCGATCTGATTACAAACAGCTTTGAATTAAATAGTTTGATTTTCAGTTTAAATTTTTTACAGAATTGGTTTTTCTCTGTAATTTGGCTTTAATTCATTAAAAATTACATAAGAGTTTTGAATGATCAGTTACCTTTTTGCATGAAACGCAAATTTCTTCAATTGGTTTTAACATTTTCAACGATTTTATGTTTAGTTTTTAATGGAAGATGTGGCTTAGTTTATAAAACATGAGTTAATTTGAGCTGTTGGCAATCTCATATTTAGTAGTGAGAAGGAAAAAAGTAGTCGGAATGAATATTAATGCACGATAACTTTTAGCCATCAAGAGTTTATCGGACTTCGAGGCCCAGTTTTTGAATAGATCACATATGACAATGACATCCGTGTGTTTATAAGATTACGAAGCTGGGTCATTATTTTTGACCGTCTCCCTAATGAATATTACCACACAGTTGTTATCGCCACCGAGAAATTATCAAACTCCGAGGCGAAGCGGAGGTGTTATGAAAAATTCGAGTGAGATAACAACTGTGTGGTAATTTTTTTAATCAACACAGTTGCGATTATGTTTTCTCCTCTACAAGTTTATCAAGCTGTTTCCATCATTAGACTACGAGTTTGTCACCACTCTTTTATTGCCACTGATTAGTTAGTAACAGTGCGATAAAAAGAGTGTGATAAACTCGTAGTCTAAAGCTAAAGTGTTTTTCCAGTGTTTATTGGGCATTAAAATTTATTACAATGGCAGTTTATTTAACTGCTATTATCGCAACAGGTGTTGATTAAAACTGTTTCAGTGGAAGGAACAGGAGTGGCAGAAGTAATGGTTAACAGACTCTGCTTGAAGTCACTGAGAACTTTTGGCGTTTACCGAGAACCGCGAAGCGATTCGAGATATTGAGTCGAAATTTCGAAGTGACTTCTGCAGAGCCACTTAACCATGCTCAAAACACGAACTGCGTAAGTGTTAAAATAACGAAAGTCTGCAGGGCCAGAAATCAAAATGCCAGAAGTTGCTACTTAGCCACAAGTTGAATTTCGCGGACTTTCGTAATTTGAAAACGTTTCGTGTTTTAAGCATGGTTACGTGACTCTGCAGAAGTCACTTCGAAATTCTGATTTAATATCTCGAATCGCTTCGCGGTTCTCGATAAACGCCAGAAGTTCTCAGTGACTTCAAGCGGAGTCAATTGACCGTTACTTAAAACACGAAACGCGCACGTTTTAAAATGACGAAAGTCAACGAAATTCAACTTCTAGCTAGGTAGAAACTTCTGGCATTTAAACTTCTGGCAATGCAGACCTTCGGCAATTTATAATGTGCACGTGAGTGTTTTAACTTATTCTTAATATAATCAGAAACAAGGTTCTCGGCAGATGACAGATTGAAGACTTTCCTGGTAACTGTCGGCCGCTAATTTTTTTTAATCGATCTATATGAAAGATGGATCTTTTCCGTTTGTGCCCCCAGTACGTTATACGCCCCCAATTGAAATGCACGTGCCATTGCGTAGTAAAACATTATGTAAACATAGAACGTGCATCTAGGGGATGCAAAAAAATGAACCCATTAAGATGGGGGGGGGCACAAACGGAAAAGATCCTACAAGGTTTAGCAATACTTTTCAAAACATTGCACTGCTCTAATGAAGAACCCAGGGTACAATTTCATCAGTCATTTGTACTTCAAGGCAGAACAATTAGTGTGAAGGATTAAACTTAGACTAAAAGAAGCAAACGTTTTTTGTCCTAAACGTAGTGTCCCATAGGACACTAAATTTAGGACCAAGAAAATTAGAAATTCACTCCATAATTCTAAGATCAATCTCTCCAACTCAGAAATCAAACTTTTTGACACTTGAATCAAACCAATAAAAATAAGAGGCTGCTTCACTATCGGAGACGGAGATGTTTGGTTTACTTCAACTCCTTTTTTAAGAAGCAAATTTTTCTTTCACTGATCTGCAAAATGTTACTCTATCTTCAGTTTCAAGCCGAATTCAACACTTTTGAACCCCTTTTGGTTGTCTGAATACGTTACAACTAAATCTTGGTCCCACTCAGGCCTCGTGCCCAGCACTCGGGCGCAAGTGCCCTCATTTGAGGGCACTAATTTCCTTGAGCTACTAAAGTTCTCTTCCAAAACATGCTAAAGAATTTGCCGTCCTCTACGAGGAAAACTCTAAATAGATTGCTAAAATACAGTATAAGAACACAAAAATTAAGCACACTTGGCCTTTTGAGGGGAAATATTCTCACCTTGCGCTGTTAAATTCATTTTCTCGTTGGGCTTAAGCTACCAATTCCTTCCTTTTGGGGAAATTTTCAACAAGAGAATAGGTATGTACAGATTCGCGAGGTCAAATGTTTTTATATCTTACTTCCAAACTCCAAATTCAACATTTGAACATATATAAGTTTCAAATTTGAGATAGACAAAATCCAACTTTGTGTCTTGCCCCATAGAGCTTGGTACGCAGATTTTAAAATCATATTTTATGGACAATTGACACAGTACATAGCTATGCAGCAGTTTTCAAACACTGAGTTTAGTGGAACAGATCCAATTTTTGGACCTCAAATAAAAAATGAATTTTTGTATATTCAAGATTTTTTGGCGAAATTTTGAAGTTTCGTGATACAGTGAGAGCTGAAAGTTAAAATAATCTCTACTCTGTTTTTACCACAATTTTATTCAATTGTAAGTTGCTCTTTTTTGGCTGTTCTCCTCCAAAAATTTAGCTTAATTTCCGACTTCGAAACCTCGAAGTTAAAAAATAAATTTTGACCGAGAAATTACTCCATTTTGTTCATTCGGATAGCTGGTTTATAACGAGTAGAAGACAATATCTAACGCAATCAGTCAGAGTTGATCCGGAGTCACCTCACTCAATTCTGACTGATGTAAACTACACGTACTTTTACTGTGGAGATTTAAATCCATTTTATAGCATTTGCAATGAATTTATTTCATATTTTAAAGATATAATTTTTTTTTACTTTTTAATTCGATTCAAATCCGCTGACTTCTATTATAAAACACAGCAATTTTCTTAGTTGGAGCTTGTGCCAATCAGCGTTTAGAAAATATTGCATTATTTGCAAACAGCGCAAGAAAATCTTGAAATTAATGTGTAAAAACAAAGCGTTAAAGATAGCATTAGAGAGAATTGACATCTCGTTATCATTTTTAAAAGAAGAAAACTAAAGGTAATTTTTCTTTTATACCATTTCACTGCAAAAAAAATCTTGTTAATTAGAAACAATTATTTAAGAGCCAGGACGATTATCACTTGAAGAGGTCTCTTCGTTATATGTTTGCTAATTTAGCCATTATCATAGTTAGTAGATTCAATTGTACATTTTGATGAAATGTATACTACTAATTGGAAACGGTTAAACTAGGTCCACGGACTAATTTGACCACCTATTCTCTCAAGCTTGGTTGATTCTACTATCATCAGTATTCTATTTACACTGGTCTATTATAAAATCTTAATAGTGAAATAAATTACAATTTGGTTCCTATTGACAGGCAGGGCAACAAAAAAGACTGGGCTTGCAAAATTTGTTGAACCTAGCACGAAATTATCACTAAGAGTGAACTTATGTCCATTCCTAAAGTTGCAGGACGTTTAAGAAGATTACAATTTCACGTGGATATGTGAGTCTATGTATGTTGGCATGAATATGTATGTGTCTACGTTTGTATGTACATAAGTATATATCTCTCTCTTTGTAGGTTTGCACAAATTTAATTAAGTATCTATGTTTGTGGTATGTATGGTTGATTTTATATAATTACAAAGATATTTATATGCATATGCGTGTTTTTATACGAACTTTAGGTTTTTACAATAGAAGTTATAGTTATAAAGTTAAGAAGGTTTGGTTGTCTTGCAATCATTTGTTAGCTCGCATATCCACTGTTTTTCAGCTTGTGTGACGGTTTTTGAATGTCCTTGCTGGTGTTCAACATTTACAGGTAAGTAGAACCATTTCCTGCTATTTTTCAATTTATATTTAAAAAAATATTTAAATTTTGCTGAAAAGAAACATAGTTCTTGTCAACAGGTCTTTATTTTTATCCATTTTAGTTGGAACCCTGATGGTGCATCTGAATTTCAATCCATAAATCGCACGTTCAACAATTAGAATGTGGTTCGCATTTGAACTGAAGTTATCATCAGTAACTGAAAACATTCAATATGATATTTTTATGTAATTTCAAATTCTATTTGTAATTTCACTAAACCAGTCTTCACAACAATTCCTTTTGACTCTTTTAAATTAAACAACTGCGTTAATATCTTTGATAAAAAGGCTGATTTTAAGGTATTATTGTGATTCAGTGGAAATAAATTTGTCACTTTTTTTGGCTCTGATTAGATTTTATCGGTAGCGAAGTAACTGATTGTAATCGATTAGATAATAAAAAATTGTTCATAAGTACATTCTTTATTCGATGTTATTGGCTACTTTTTTGGGTTATGAAATGTCAGTACAATCGATTTCTATTGTAGCAGTAGAAATACTAGATGTACAACTCCAGCCAATCAGAAACTGAGAAGACACTATTTTCTTTTTTACAGCGCTGACTCCACTTATTATAGTTAATCTAATAGAGTAGTTGCACGGTGGTGTGTATACCTCTTACTCCGGTGTAAACTGTTTTATACATCGTTATATTTGAAGTATACCTTCAGTGTTTTACAGAGTCGGTTAGTCTGAGAGATATAGGTTAGCCTACATCGCGCGCAGAAATAAGTAGCCATTATATTCTTTATAAGTAGCTCTTTATACCTTAGGCTGTAACAAGAGCCCGTCTTGGGTCTGCCTTAACTTGGGTCTGCCTTAACAAACTCTAACCGTAAAAAGAACTCACAATAAACACACTATTCTTTTTTGAGACGAAAACTTAGAACTAGTTTATAAAATGTTATACTCTTTTTACATTTAAAATATAAAAAACGGGGAACACAACCCCAGGAAATAATTCAAACAACAAAATAAATCAGATATACTAATGAAATGAACCGCCGCACTGGCTAAACGTCCTCAAAATTCGACCCACATTCCGAAGAATTACAATTAGCTGTTCTGACACAACAGAACAAACGACTTATACAAGAAATTTTACCATTTCAGATTGCACAATATCAACACCGCGACGAGTTAAATATGTTTCTAAATACAGAAAGACAAGCAACAGCCTCGTTTGTCATTACCAGACAAAGCTTCACAAGTTTCACATATCGCTTTTCTCTCATATCTGATTGAAATTTATGGAGCTCAACTCACAAAGGGCTCAATCCTTTTCATTTGTTATCCACTAACCTCGACTTATTTCCCTCATCTATGACACATTAATTACTCCACTACCAGACACATTATTTGAATTCTTTAACGGAATATGGACAGAATTGCAAACCTCTGACAGAGCTGGCGCGTTTACGAAATCATCATTTGAATTTCTAAAACGCCTGGCGTCAACATTAAATACCGCAGCCGTACAGTCAAGAAAAGCAAGCTTACACAAATCTGCCATACAAGCAACCAAGGATTTACTCAACTTATCAAAACTTACATAAAATCTGCGAAAGAGGCAGAATTGTTCGAAGTAGAGATATTAGACTCTCTAACACTTTTATCTTGGTATATACACAGATTCTAGAAAAGCTGAGTAAGACAAATCTTTCCAGTTACAAAATCAATAGCAGAAACATACCCAAAGTTGAGGAATCAACTACCGGTTTTATTAAAAAACTTTTTTGACCCAAATTTGTTCCCTGAAAACTTTGTAACTATCACAGAAGTATCATCGGAAAATATACAAAAACTGAAAATTAATTATAACAATTTTGAAATTCAAAATCATAATCCAGAAAATCGACATTCACTCTCACAAATATCCCAGAGAACACAAGTACATCTTTTGAAGCGACACCTATAGAAAACATGAAAACTATAGTCCATTCACGACCACTGGATACCAACTCCAACAAAATTACACAAACGGATTTTAATCTCATACCCTAATTGACCTTGAAAGTAACATCAACAATAATAATGATGACCGTAATGATATCACTATTGACACAACGAATAACACAAAAAATTATGAATACCACAAAAATAGACAACCCGTGAATTCAATTGAACTAAAACAAAATCAGACCCTTTTAAAAACAAGTCTTACATCTTTACCAAAACTAAACACACCTTTACCACGCTTACAATGACAAAACTCAGTACACTTTAACAATGAAACTGTCGTTTTAAATACATCAACCCAACCAACATCAAATAATAACAAAAATACCAATTAACCACTCGACAATTAGGAAATTTTGTTAGACACTTTAACTCACAAAAAACTCAACAAACAACAAATGCTCCAACCCCGAATTATTTGCGAGCCGCTTCATCACAAACACCTTCATTTGTTATTAGACAAAAATCACAAATGATTTACTCTCATTTAGGAGGTTCAGTGCCTATGCAACAGTCCTTAAGACCGTTTGATGCTACTGACCCCTAATACACTACAGAAGATTTTGAAAATGCTATCACAGCATTTATGGCAATGACAGCAGGACCTGAACAAGTTGATTCACTATATCATGAAGCATGGATTCTTAAACGAATTGCAATGATACAGACGGCCCTAATCGGTCCCGCGCAACAATGTTACTCACACCTACCTTTGGAAATCAGAAAAAACTGGCGAGCCTTTTGTCGAGAATTTTAAAAGAACTTTGATAACCAACAATCGCAAGCAAATGCTAAATTATTAGTAGAAGGCACAAAACGTGCTTCAGGGGAACAAATAAAAACACTAGCACTTAGAACTGAACGAATGGCTTGAAAAGCATATGTTAATAACGCTCCAGATATGAGAAATGGGCAAAGGAACGACGCACTTGTCAAAGCATTTGACCCACAATTAGCCCGAATAGCTCTTAAAAATATTGCAAATCACTAATCAACTGCATTGGAATCACAGCTTCCAGTTGCACAATTAGTGGAGAAGATACACCAAGAAGACATTACTAGAACACAAACCGATAGACATAAACTAAACAAAAATTCCACTCAATCTTCTTCCATAAACAATATATCTTTGGATATGTATAATTTCACAGTAGATGACGTACGCATAATGGAACACGATATTGCGTACGAGATCAACGTAGTACGACACAGGTACTCAAACGATCAAAGTTTCAAAGGAAAACCAATTTTCCCTAAATTCTGTAAGAATTGTTCACGATCAGGACACAGTGTTTCCACTTGTCCCGATAAACGATACACAAAACATCTTGAAAACGCCAATTTCCAGAAAAAAACAATTATTCAAGCAATGAGAGGGAACCAAAACCTCCCGAATAAACAGGTTACATTAAACAATATGACTGGTAAACCTTTACCTTTTTCATATCGCTCTAGTAGCAACAGTAGGAAAAATCTCGACACAGAAGTCCGAATAAATCGTCCTATACAAATTCCAAATTCCTCATTATGGGATCAATAACTTCAAACCACTAAGTAGAACTGGTTTACCATACCTCAGACCACCAAAATATCGGAAAAAACCTAGTTATAACAAAAATCACAAGTGTTCAAATAATTCTAGGCCACAAGCACCTAATTACAATAGAGATGCACAATCCTTCACGGCAACCCTTCTCGCGCAATCACATCCGCAGTGTACGAAACTATGTTAATTCATT
The DNA here is from genome assembly GCF_964194025.1 of Convolutriloba macropyga. Taxonomy (NCBI): domain Eukaryota; kingdom Metazoa; phylum Xenacoelomorpha; order Acoela; family Convolutidae; genus Convolutriloba; species Convolutriloba macropyga. Next base: position 32,074,380 of record NC_134474.1, on the reverse strand, counting down.
CCTAGATCAAGAACAAATGGATGAAACAAAATCAAACACAGAAAATACAGAATCAAAAAAGTCCCAGAAAAACAATTTTTAGAACAACAATTCAATGATCTTTTAATCGAATTAAAACAAAAACACACAAGAAGAATATTTTAGTTGCCAGGAAGAGTGTAATACTCTCACTGAAGAATACATCCTTTCTACATCGTGTAAAATAATATTTGGGTACTACCACTCAAAATACATACAAAACAGACACCTGATCATACAAAAACAATATCCCTACCACATCTCGAAAACGACTTCTTAATAGAAAAAGGGCGATACACTTATTGTACTAAATAACGATACGTGGATTGAAAAAAAAAATTTACACAAACTACAACTGAAAGCATCAAAATTTGTTCTCTAAACAGCCAATAACTCTAAGCTCCAATCAATTGAAATGGTAAAACTTACATTTGACACAGACATCACAGAATACAGAATTTCCAGAAATATAAATTTTACACTTAAATTTCATGTCCCAAATACCAAATTCAACATTCTAGCGACACCATTCCTAGAGAAATATGTTTTTGAAATTCTATGGCTCCTCAATAAAATCACCTCCATATTATTCAAGATTATTTCCTGTTATTGGAGATCATTCATTCTATTTTCAACTTTCCGAACACAGAATTTTAACTTACTCATTCGCTGCATATGAAAGCAAAAGTTAACATGCAAATAGTACTATAATTTATAAATCCAATTTTTCATTTGTGCCCCATCGTAAAAAAGGTTTTTCTATTATGAATATAAATAATCTCGAACATCCTTATCAATCTTTCATCCACATTCTAATAAAAAATCCTTTAAATCATCCACTAACACCTGTAAAGGATTAATTGGGTATGCACAACAAGAAATTTCACTTACTGACCTCAAAACAACAAAATACCACATTAATGAACTCACAGAATTTATAGGCGCCTACACTTTAGACTACCTTACACACGGCACATCAGAAACACTCAAAAAACTCTATTGCTTAAATCTCACCAAGCAAAAAAGAACGTAAATACAAAGCACAGCCAGAAAATTCCACATACCATTTCATATTTTTATACTGACAGAAACAGATAAAAAAACTTTTCAAAATGTTCATTTTTGAACACACTAAATTGACACAACCACAATTTGAACAACTAGCACAACATTTAAAACAATATGAACACTGCTATGCAACTCCTAATTTTGATGTTGGAAAGTTCCTTGTTGATTTAAACCTAGCTTTGAAAGCAACAGCAGTATTTAAAAATCAACGAGCTTCTCGTATACCTCTACAATTAATAGAACTAGTACAACATTACTTGACAGTTTAACACGCTTTGACATTATTGCGCCTGTAAACACAGATTTTCTCACTACCGGAAACACATTTATCAATCTAGTAATCATACTCAAGAAGAGAGAGTCACTCAAGATTGTTTTAGACGCTCGTCAGTTAAACACAATGATTCACGAATCAAAATGTAGTTGGCCAATAGAGCCAATAAAGATCATACTTAGAAGTATTAAAGGCCAGGTTTTCTCCATAGCGACAGAACAGTGCCTATCCAAAGATTCACCAACTTTGTTATTGCTGGACAACAATACTGTTTCAAACGCTTGTTTTATGATATTTCTATCGACCCAGCCGCCTTTTCATCTTTTATCAGTAGCATCTTCAGACCACTAATTCGAAAAAAAAATTAAACCGTATCTTGACGTTGTTTTTATTCAAGTTACAACGACAGACACAATGGTACACAAGTTAGAACAATACCACAAAATTCTCACACATGAAAACTTCAAAGACATCAGATACAAAATAATCACTAAAACAATCAAAAAACAAAAAAGACTACGTCGGATTCCTCTCTTTTATTTCAAAATACATTTACAATCTCCAGGTTTTTTTGACATTCAACTTAGAGATACAACAGGTTTTAAACGAACCCTGAACTACAACAAACATCTGGTAGGGTAAAAAAACAATTTACGGATGGTACATTACGCCTCGCAATTCCTAATTCAGATAAACGCTATATATACTTTGCGATGCCTCAAACTATGGCACTGGAGCCGCCTTTCAACATAAAAATCAATTTGGATAAAGGAACTTGTCTCTGCAAACTCTCGTTCATTTTCAAAACAGAATTTAGACTTTCAACCATTTTTCGTGAACGTTCTGAAATAATCAAAGCACTTTCCGAATCTGAATTTCTTATCCAAGGGTACAGCATTCTATTATTTTATGCACTGACCACAAACCTTTTCTCTTTTTGTTTACACAGAAGAACAAGCCGAATCACAGAGTTTACATATTGCAATTGATCTGAATGAAATTTCCGAACCTACACATAGTTCGGACGGAAAGAAAGTATCTTTCACTTTCAGAATTATTAAGTCGCTCCGTTACGACGACAACACAAGACGAACATCGTCTAAGAACGGTCAAAATCCCTGATTTGATAAAGTTCTTTTTGACACATAGACAACAATCACAACCGATACAGTGCAACTATGCTGATTCAAAAGAACATTTTAACACAGTAACTATAGACACGGCTGTAGAATAACCACATTTTCCTATATTTTCGAAAATTAAAGATAACTATTTTAAAGTACAACTAGAAAAGGACCTATATCTTCCCGTTTCATACCAAGAATACCAAACTAAGGCACAGCCCTTAGAACATGTTCATCTCCACAAAACTCAACAAATAAAACACAGTTAATAACACATACAATCTTTTCCTATTATACAACCTGCAGATGTCACTCTGAACACTAGTAACAAATAATGGATGATTTTATACCTAATACCCCAGAAATATTGTTTCATATTACCCCAAAGAACTCATCAACCAAGAACAAATGTCGAAATACTTTTCCGAAAACCTTTTATTACAACTTCATACTAAAAAACCGACGATCACAAAGTCGAAATGTCTCGTTCAGTCTAAACAACCCAGATATACCACTAAATAATGAACATTCGCCCACCACTTTGTAGTTTGTCTGAAATACCCGAGAGAAACTCGGAAAACTACAACATAAGAGACACTACTTTACGACAAGAATCGACAAAAGATTATCGAGTCTTCATACCACAGTCAAAAATTTCGATTTCAGGAACAACGCACTTGTAGAATATATAGAAACTACTACAATAACACACTAAATTGACTCTCTCGCTTTAGTTAGCCGAACACATTTTAGCATAATACACTTAACACACCGTACATGGAAATACAAAAAAACAATTCCTGCGTTCTATTATACGGGAGGGATAATTCGGACAGTTTTTTCACCCCTCTCCCCCTTTACTTTCACAATTACTTTCACTTGGAGAATTAGCAAAGCCCTCCCTCTTTCCACCTGCCACCCTAGCAAAATCACAAAACACCCTCCATCAGAAAATGAAAAAGAGGGTAGTAGATACCATTCCCCAAGACAAAAAAGAAAGTAAATTATCTAAAATGAAGTTAGCAACCGACACACAGATCGGTCTGGGAACAATTCTGCAATCTAATTGCCTTAACAAGACATGATTCCGTAACATTTTTTCTTACCGAAGAAAAGTCGTGGTCTGGTTACGCCGCATCGTCTAGAGTTACTTCACATTCTACCTCGCTTGCTACTTATTTGTCTATCTTCTCACTCCTCTCTCAAATAAAAACTCTAGCTCTACTATACATTCTCTCAACTTCTCTCTTGCTATTTTGCGAAATATTTTTCTCTTTCTATCTCATTCCTTAACTTAGAAATTTTTTTCTATGTTTCTAATAATCATTTTTTTAAATAATAGTTCTCTCACTTCTTCTCTCCGAGACTAAGAACTGTCTCACAGTCTCAGCCAGTCCTAAAGGCAAATATCAACCAGGTCCCAGCAGCACCAATTCAACGAAATAGCTAACAGAAGCTCACACTATGCTACAATCTACCACTTTCAATCTCACAGTACTGAAAGCTCGATTACTCTACATACAGTAGACACGTAGGCAAATTACTCCACAACACCGACTCGAAGTATTGCTTCGTAGAACCCCATACGCTGACACTTTCAGATATATTCAGAGTTTTTAAACAAAAAAATACGTTTTCAAGATATCTTTTATCATCTAGATCACATATTACATTCTCAAACTTGTTGTGAAAGGCTTTTTATATAAAAGATTTTAACAAAGAACACATTGCTCTTTTTTATCTTCTAATTTTTCCACCACAAGCAACAGACAAAATAACTGAACTTCTTTACACGGATATTGTATACAAGATAAATTTAGATGCTATCCCAGCCTCCTATGATATAAAACATACTTAAGAACGTCTTAAGTGGGATGAACATTACAAACAACTCACAAAATGAAATCAAATGTCCTCGTAAATTTTTTTCATTCGCCCGAAAAGGTTGTACAATTGCAAAATTGATAACGGTTTTTTTTCTGCTGACTTTTTAAATCTCATCTATCAACACAATGTGCTCCCGCCAGAATCATCCTTGCAGCGATCCTAATTAGTTTAACCCACTTTAAATTCACTAATAATTGCCATTCCGTTTTTCACTCACTATAAATGGTTCTAATGTGATAATTGCCCCATTCTGAGCCATCGGCTATTATCACAATTGCGTCCTATAATCAGCAGTCCAAAATTAACCCAAGTGCTCCTCCAGTCTCAGAATCACCAAATTGCTGATACAATGATGCGAAGAAGCAATCCACCGCCAGAAATGCATCGTTAAAATTCTTTAATAAAAATAACTAACACAAGAAATCGAAGAACACCCCTACTCAGTCATTACTATTGCCAAATCTGCAGATTGACCTCGTCCTACTGGACAGCCCCCCCCCCCATTTTACCCCTCAGTCAGTGATCCCATATCCACCTATGAAAGTAAAGCGCAAATACACCCAACGCAAGTACAACAACAGCAAATAAATACACAAAGTTTATTGCCTTATTCAGGTTTTATTGGAAACGCAACATTACCACAATCTCCACTTATACCTGCCCTACCACTAGCACCACAAACAGAATTATTTAAATATTCAAACACACCACAATTCTCAACTCAGCCCTTTAATTTTGCAAAAACAAAAACACTAGTAGCTCTGAGTTGCCACAGCCAGTTCACACTGTTTCTAATATAGACGATACAACACAAGATATCAGTTTCATATCTGACAATTCTACTTCTGATCCACTTAGTTCTCAATTCTCGTCACCTACTCCATCACAGATTGCAAAAAATTCCTTTAATCCGCCACAAGTCTCAGTAACTAATAATGAACGTTTACTTTCACTGGTATCACTCATTTAATATAGTCAATTCATCTCCTGCATTTCAAAACTCACTACCACTCAGTTTTCACGGTACACCACCAATAATCACTCTTAGCTCAAAATCAAGATCCTACACCAGATCAAGATCAACATTCTCCATTGTATTGGGAAAGAACCCGACACTACTCGAACCTACCCTACTTTTACCACTAAAACTTGATCCAAAATTTGTAGTTCTCCCACCTGCCCTTTTTGGAGATCATAATAGCGGCAAACAACTACATAATTGGACAAAACAACGAATCTCCTAATCATACAAGATCACTCCAGTACCAAAACAAGGAGTTACATAAACAATCTATGATCACCTTTTCTGTTGAAATTGTATTTGAACAGGATAAATTATTTTTCACCCACAAGCTGCTGCTCCAGCTTTTTTTTGAGTAACAGCAAATCCATCACCTTTAATTTGCCAAGAAACACACTATAGAATTGATAGATACACAAAAACACTGCAGAATATTTTGTCTTCCACAATCCTCTCCCTGGAATTTCTTGCACCTGTCCATTACAAATCTAATCATCTTTCTGATTATTTTATTTTTTCCATATCAACTTCCGAAAAAACAATAAAAGTTGATAATCACAATATTTCCGGCCCCAAATCAGGCGTTCAAAATCTAATAGTTACACACTATGATTGATCCCCACAGCATGTCACAAAGATGCAGTATTATATGCTCAATAAGATTGTCTGATGTAAAATCAAACCGGCAGACTTTCAAATCCTCCGCACAAGCTTTCATCTTCCCACAAATTCGAACACGTCAAGTACGCGCATACGCCCTATACGCTAAACTCACCGACAAAGAAAGCCTAGGCCACAGAATCTCACTTAAAAGAGGCTTCCGGTTTGATCACGATAATTGGTATATTAACAATATGAAAATACCTTCCTTTCCCACAGAAATCGAAGCTCGTAGAGAACTTTCTTGCGCTGTCTCATAAGTAAACACAACTATTATCTACAAAAAGTACTATTTGATGTGTTCAATGACCCACGTTGGCAAGCTAATGTTGAAGCTAAACAGTTCGTTTCCAACTCGATCGCTACCGCCGTTTCGCTTTCAACACGAAAACATGGTATATAATCCACGGAAACAAGATTGGATTGCCAAATCCACAATTAAACCTTGGGCTAACTGTCCCGGTAAAAGACCCGAACACGAATATCATTTCCTCAACATACTAGGATGGTCACTTCAATTAACTAACATCACGCTTAGTTTTGACGTCATATCCGAAAGTACACATTACCGCCAAACTCGTATGAAATTTGCTGAGAACGAAGTTACTGTCCACGCAATTAAAGCCACTGTTATTTGGGAACCTAATAACCACTGTCGTATTTTCGACGTTGGTAGAACCTATGCACGTATGATCAAAATCCAAAAACGCTACTTTTTTGAAACACTCACCGATACACACACTGGTCACCAACACAATGCACACATGTAGGATAGTCATTTCTAAAAACACTTATATAACGAATCGGATCTTTCTCGTGTCAAAGTACTTACTAAACCCATTTATAAATGTAACGAAGATCGCCCTTATTACGCCACACAATATCTCACAAGATATTTTCGTACAATATTATGAAAATTTCAATTTTGCTACAGGTAAAGCATCACATGAATTCAACAATGGAAACTTAACTATTCCAAACCAAGCACCTTCTCTCACACATTACTCTAAAGCAGACATTTGTAACCGATTTGTGATTACACAAGAATCAACAGTGTACAGATAGATGCTAAACTCGACTATAAGATTAGTCGAGTATTACTTGAGATGGATCACACAAGTCTATCATTTTACAACAAAACTCTGCGATCTCTATCGGAATCTAAACCAGACCGCCTTTATCCTATTAACAGAAAAATTTTTTCTTGTGGCACATTACATCACAGGACAGCGAAACACATTTGCTACATTTAAAAGCGCGAATGTTATCTCACTCTTTCAATATAAAACTGTATCTTCACCACATCAAAACTTAGAAAACCAATGTTTTGAAAGAATCCCCTTAGTTTATCAAAATCAACTCCAATTTGTAGATCAAGTCGCACGCAAGACCTTCCCCTGGTCTGTTAAAGCACCATTCAAATCAGTTAATTTTGATCAACAAATCACACTAGATGCGGATGGTGATGAGTCATGTCAGTTAAACCTTACCCCATTAAAGCACGAAATCCCGTTAGAACTTTCACGCCGGACGAAATTGCAGACCGCTTCACTGACGCAGACCTTACTGCGCAACAACTTGGCATAAATAGCCAACGTGATTGGAATAACCCCATCGATAAAAAAAGTTTAACCAATTAGTAGATGATGCCGCCGAAAAATTTGAAGTAGCACAAGCTGTAAAGTTTGCAGACCTTGCAAAACAAGCTCAATTATAGGCACAATTTGCACAACTACAAAAACAATACACTAGTTATTTTAACAAACTCTTTATTAACGGAAAAGAATTTACACTTTGTTGTCTTGATTGGCGTGACTAATTAAAAGCATCCCTCATAGGAATATTTGGATACCCTTGGCACGTATCAAAAGAAATAGCCATTATTTGGACTGTCTTTAACTTTTTACGCAGCGCATTTATATCATATTAGCCACGGTTATTACCTCTGGGTTTTTTGGAGTTTTTCACAAACTGTTTTCCATGTATTACAATCTGATACTACCCAATATAAACCAACATCACCTAAGAAAAGACGAAAACAATCCGTCGATAGTTGTACTCCGCACTCTCATAATGAATTGAATCTATTACACAGAAATTAGTTTGAAAACTTCTATAGGAAATTCTCCTCCGCAGTGCACAATAATTTTAATAAGAACAGAGCCTCTACCGTTCCATCATCTATTTGTGAATGCTACGAACCTCCAGTAGAATCACACAGAAAACCCGATTTTCAATCATTACATTTACACACTTTTCACCCTACTAAACATAAACGCTCACGTGCTATGATGCTTTTAAAAAGACTCTTTTGATGATGCACCTGATCATCAGGAAATTCCGGAAAAACTAATCTTAAATTTACCTAGTACTTGTATCTGACACTTTGTTGTTTTAGAGACACTACAGAGGTCACTTCTGCCACACAAGAAGGAGGTTCACCTATCCCTCTAAATGTCGACCCAACCGCATATGAGCTCATTATGCTGGATGTTGACGACATCCTGCCTTCGCCGCTGACACCCTTGGTGCTGCCCCCTTCAGTACCCGAGCCCGAATGCGAGATGCAAACGCCGGCGCCCTTTACGATGGCTCAGGCCTCCCCGCAACCGCAGTTTGTGAACTCAATTACCCACGGACGGGTGAATCCACTGCCTTCACTCCCCAATTCCTCTTCACTGTCAGGGGAACTCCAACTGTACATTGAGAGCGACAAAAGCTCGCCTCCGTGCCCATCGGAGCCCCGAGCTTATCACAAGAGCTCCTACTCCAAGACGATCAGCCGGTGCCGCAGCCACCACACCTCTTTGACACGACTACACACACGCCACCATTGGTGCCACGGCCACATACACAACTCCCACACAGATCTTGCTGGCTAATGAAGTCGCCGCTGAGGAACAATTGGGCCGCTCAACGCGGGAAACAGTAGTCTTCAACTGGGCTTACTCTGGCAGAATTCATCGCCAGCGACAATGATCACAAACACTGGTGCATCCGCCACCAGTGATGCCTACCCGACTTTCTCAAGCTCCAAGCATTCCATCACCCAGATATGGGCCAACAAATGCACCACTACAACGTCAACTATCTTTTTCCCAACCTCATCTTTACGAAAGGCCCACATCCACTGAAAGCTACCCGTGTACGGACCCTTGGCGCTTGAAATCTACCCAGTGCGCTCCTCACCAATCCAGGTCTCACGGTCGCCCGCCAGACATACTGCTAGCCCTCCACGAGGCTCACAGCCCTCATCCTCACGAGGTCGAGGCCGAGTAAACACCTTCGCCCCAACACCAGGCTTCATTCACAGAGCAACTGCGCCGAACTTTAAGTTCCACCAATTCACGCATCCTCTTGGCGTCGACGCGGTTCACGGTGTCTCTGAGAGGATTAATTGTGCTTCAACGCAACCACGTCCTACGTTGAAACCGACGGCCAGCTCCCTGGGACAGCTGGAAAATGAATATATCGAAAAAGGACGGGATAAGGACCTCCCACCACAGTGCCTTCACCTCCCGCTCAACCCTCGTTCACGGAACGTTTTTGGCACATCTTGATATACTTCTTTGCCCTCGCAGATGGTCAAAGTGACAAATTGAACATATTCTTCACAAAAGAAGTCGCCTCATTGCGTATATAACAAAAATACGACCCCTTTTATCTATAGTTTGATTTTTTGCATCAAACACAAATGGATGGTAACAACCAGACTCAAAAGGTGAACATGACGAAGACGCTTCACGGAATTCACATTTCAATTTTTCTTTTCGTCCAACATTACTTTCACCGAATTAACCCTCTCGTACACATCAATTCACGCCTCCAGTTTGCAAATACGAAATTAACCTCACCATACTACATGAACTGTATTTACATAATCAATCCCTCTTTTTGCGAAGGAACATTCCGAAACTTCGATACCACTAAAAAAATTTTTTTATTCTTTTTGCCACTTTACGCAAAAACGAATCACCTGATCCTTGTCCGCATTGAATATCTCAAGTGCGCAGAGGGAGGAGCAACAAAGTGTATGTATGGGCACACTTTCAAACTCCTCTACAGATACTGGATGGTGGACAAGTTGAACAATCGGGTACTGAAACCGGAGGAGACACAGATCCTCAACCATCTTTTGGCGTTACAGCCTCACTGTAACGTGGAACTCTATCCCCGTGCCCTTGCTTGCAGCCTGCCTGGCACGAGATAAATAATTCCTTGAATTCTTCAGGGATCCTGATAACCGGGCCCCTGATTTCGAGTTCGAGTTTAGAAAGATGGCCACATTCCTACGACATTGGGCTCACAGACCCACAAAAATTACAGACACACTGTTCTGAAAAATTTTTCATTACCATCTATTTACCTTTTTATATTTTCACTTTATTTTTTCTCATTTTATCTACTTTTCTTTGCCACAATTGAAGATTAGGATTAGTTCTTTTCTACTTCTCTCCGGTTGAAGCTTGCTCATTAGGCACTAAACTCCACTGAAAGTTTAATGGTTAGGTAGCTCACACAGTAACTAAACGATGGATTTCCATCAGAAGGTAAGCTAGTAAATCCGATCTGTAAAACCTGTACCAGATGCAGATAAACAGAAATCTTTTTGTACAACCAGACAGAGACTACAGACTACACGCGATCCTCCAGATGGGAAAAATCCTCACTACAGGACAGTGAGAGACAGTTGGGAACTCTGGCATGACTGACGTTACTGGCCAGCAAACCCTGTAACTGGCACCTCTACTGACTCCACACCTGAATTAGATAACTTGCTGACGACACCACTCAACTCTCTACACCAGTCCACAAGGACTCAAGACGACGGCAAAAGTCACAAACTCACTTCAGCGACAACACGACTCTCCACTCTCTCCTACAACGAGGATCACTTATCCAACGTATTTGTGCTAAGATTCACAGATTTGGATTAAAAACTCTTATTCCCGGATGGATGTAGCAGTAGAAACACTGGATGTACACCTACGCTTCCAGCCAATCAGAGACTGATAAGACACTATTCTCTTTTACAAAGCGATAACTCGACTAACTATAGTTAGTCTAATAGAAAAAAAATAAATAGGGTTTCCATCCTTCATTTGAAGTTCTGTAAAAATGACAAAAATTGGAACCATTTCAAAAGTCATTTTTCAAAATAACGTTTCTTTTCCTCTCTCTGCTGTTTGCCCTGAGCACTTCGAAAGTTATGTTTTGGAGCTCAACTTAAGGAACATCAAAATTGCGTAGGAAGTAAAAATTCAGAACAGATTTAAAACAGATACAAATAAATGCGTAGGACGAAAACTATTACTTCGTTCTATTTTTATCCGGATTATCCATTACCTTAGCGGAAAAACTGTGTATACCAAATCAGAAACAGCCACGTATACTACGTAAGCAGGAAAATTGTTAACAAACTGAACAAAAATAAGAACTAACAAATTTTTGAACAAGTGAACAACTGAAATAGCAACAGAATTTGTCAGCCTGGCAACTCGAGCTAGCACAAAATCTCAGCAACAAAAATTGTTGAAATAATATAGCCCTGAGTAGTGAATTTGATACTGCGTCTCGCCGAAACCAAACCCTTGAGCAGTATAATTGTTAAATTGTTACTGGGTCTTATTGCCAAAATTTGTCTTGAGCAATATTTTATCTAATAATTTTTATTTGAATCCAAAACGTCTCGAACAGTGATTTCAATTTTTCTTTGTACTGATTTCCAATTTTTAACTCGTGAGTACTCTGCGAAAATCGCAACACAGAACTAGGATTAAGATGGAAACCAGTTTTTCATAACCCTTCTTAGGCATATATTTTTGCCTTTGATTTGTTTCATCAAAACGATTGAACTGGTAACTATATACAGATCTCGTACTGGCTGATCCGTGGACCCTGTTCAATTGAGAAAACATCCAAAACTGAGTTAGTTAAATTAGTTAAGGCAACGGTAAGTACATCATAGCGGATATACAGTTACGAAAGCAAACTGCATAAACGAAACATCCGGGCAGCTTTTGGAACCACTCAGAACGAACGGGGCGGCGTAAAAGACTCTTTGAGAAAAACAAAGAGAGCAGCCGTTATATTATGAGACCGGGAGCTTTAATTATAAATTAATGATAAATATGAGAAAAGTTTCAAAACGTGTAACTTTTTATAGCGTGTTTTTGACAATCAACTAGGAACAAATTTGTTGAATTGTTCTGCTTCCCCGAGTTCCGTTTCCCTGATTTGTTCTGTTTTCACTCTGAAAGTATTCCATTTTTTGACCTGTTTTTTTGCAATGGGTTTTTGATCACCGCATTTTGTTAATTTGAAAGCACTCTGATCTTTGTCGTAATCAGTTTTTGGTAACTATTGTTGCCAATATTAAGCTCAATACTAGTTAATGCAGAATAGTTTTACTCAAAAGTTTGAAATAAGTTTTCGCTCTGCTTTTTGTTGCGAGTTTTTTCTTCTCTGAGAGCCCGGGAGCAAATAAAGCTTTCAACAATTACTGAGAAGAAAAGCGAAAGCTAGTTTTCAGTGACACCATTTTTATAAAAAACTAGTAGTCAGAGAACTTCATAAAAAACAAAAAAATGAGCAATTAAAATTTAGACATCACAATTCTGAGATTGCAACTTCTCAACATTATTTTATGGAAAACTCGTAGTATTAAAACTTCAGAAAAAAAAACTAATTTTGAGTGCTAATTACCAGTCGATTTTATTGTATGCGTAACTTGATAACCTTTGTTGATGCCTACTGAACCAGTAACACTTGATTTATGCGACCTAAAAATTATAACAAAAACGTTTATTAAATCATTTTTCTCGAACTCAGTTTTTTAAATATGTTATGACCGGTAATTTCCATATCAAATTTACTAAATAGGTCTGAGAAAATACTGTTTTAAAGCAATTTTTTGAATCCCAATTTTTGGAACTCAGCTGATTGCTAAACTCAGTTGGAGTGCCTTTCTATTATAGAACGCATTTTAAGGGGTCGGAAGGCTAATAAAACTGATCACTTACGATTTTCTACTTGGATAGAAAAATTGTGATTTTGGATCATAACCGATACCTTCATGTCCCAACCGATATTACTGATATTGTTCACTAAAATTGTGAGCAGAACGTGCGCTGGCTTTTAAAAAAGTTATATTTGAGTTCTTTGGGACCAGTACTTGTATACCTCACTAAGTTCAAACTGATTTCAATTCTACAATGTTCATTCCTGCAATAAATGCTGAAAAAGCGCCGCAAACCGCCTAAATGGTCAAAAAGTGGCAGTTTAATTTGCTTCGCATAATTGTAAAAATAAACTTGTAAAAAATTGAATGGATAGCAAATTTAAAAAACTAATTAAAAGCGGCTAATTTCGCAATTTATCAAGACCAAGCGGGTTTAGTTCAAAACTTGCCGAGTGCATAAGTGGTAAATAACGTCTAAACTTTAGCAATTCCGTCAAATGTTTCTCAAAAAATCAATCGTATTTTAAAAATATAGTAGGATCTACTGGTAATGGGACAAGGAGATGTTCAATGTTACTCATACTTTTTTTGTAGCTTCCGCTATCTATGAGGACCGTAAAACAACCCAAGATTTTTCTATTGGGTCAACGTGTTAAAAATTGGCAGAGAAAGCAGGTGTATGTGGGCAAAGCGAGTTTTTCTATTGGTTTTTGTGTAAAATTTAGTCTATTTCCTTTAATAAAAAGTCTTGGCCGCTCAAAATCAAATAACAAGCGTGCTTTAGGCCAATGTTGACCATGGACTGAGAAAATTTCCCATAAGTAAAATTCAACGTTAAATTTGATGATTTCCTCAAATGTTTCTCAAAAAGTCAATCGTGCTTTAAAAATATAATGGGGCCTACGTAGGATAAGGAATTGTTTAATCCTACACATACTGTGTTGGTATAGCCCCCTATCCTTGAAAATTGTAAGGCAGCAACGGATTATTTTTTTAATTGGCGCTTTTGGTTAATTTTTGGTGGATTAAATGGTTTTTTTGAACTCTTTTTTTGTTAAATGTCCTTCTGTTTGTGCCCTTATAGTGACTTGCCCGTGTGTTGTGTATTAGATGTGCTTTGTCCCTTTTGTTGATGTGGTGCCTTAATATTCATGTCTTATCCAAGATTTTAGATTTTAGATATATCATGTCTTGGAAAAAAAGCATCAATTTTGTCTTATTCTGAAAGAAAAACATACATAATTGTTTTCCCCTGTTGTTTAAGAAGCTCACGAGGACTACTGAAAAAATAGTGACCATAAAACTTCCATTTATGGAAAAGCTTTAATCATAGAACTTCCATTTTTGAAAAAAGTGTAGTCATAGAACTCTCATTATGGAATAGTTATAGTCATAAAACTTTCATTTATGACATAGTCGAAAACCTACAAAATGTTTGAAACAGTTTGACTGTATGAAGTCAATGATATGAAAGTACTATGATTAAAACTTTTTGTCAATGCGAAAATACTGAAATTTTGTACCTCCTATTCCTGATCTCAGAAATTTTTTATGAATTAGAAGCAGCTCTTGCTGGTTTAAAATATCTATTGTCTTAAAGTCATCATGTAGAGAAGTGATTTTAAGCATTCATCATTACACCACAAAGATAACAGATTCCAAATAATAGTAGAACTGGTTCTTTCCCACAAAATTGTTTCAGAGAATCTGAATCTTGGTACCAAAATTAATTTTTTTTACCAACTTCAGATCAAAAATAGCAAAAAAAATTGCTGTTTACAGCCACTGATTTCTATAAATTTAGCTGTCAATTAGGTGTTGTTCCATTTAAATGACACAACGCCGAATTGACACCTCAAAAATTTGTTCGTTAGTTCAACTGTAGATTTTTTCCGACAGTATTCAACCTCTTCAATTTATTATAGCTCTCAGAACGTCCTCTGATCAGACTATCATGCGTTCGAAACGTCCTCTGTTCAGACTGTCGTGCGTTCGAAAATTTTTTTTGTTCATACTATTGTGCAGTCAAAACGTTCTCTGATCAGACTATAGTGCGTTCGAAACGTCCTCTCTTCAGAATAAAGTTTGTTCGAAACGTCCTCTGAACAGACTATTTTGCGTTCCAGACGTCCTCGTATCAGACTAAAGTTCGTTCGAGACGTTCCCTTTTCAGACAATTATGTGTTCGAAAAGTCCTCTTATCAGACTAAAGTGCGTTCGAAACGTCCTTTTATCAGACTATCGTGCGTTCGAAACGTCTTATGTTCAGACTATCGTGCGTTCGAAATATCCTCTCCTGAGACTAAAGTGCGTTGGAAACGTCCTCTGATCATACTAGTTTGCGTTCCAGACGTCCTCTTATCAGACTAAAGTGCGTTCGAGACGTCCTCTTTTCAGACTAATATGTGTTCGAAAAGTTCTCTTATCAGACTGACGTGTGCTCCAAACGTCCTCTGATCAGACTATTTTGCGTTAGAGACTTTCTCTGATCTGACTAAAGTGCGTTCGAAATGCCCTCTTATCAGACTAAAGTGCGTCGGAAACGTCCTCTGATCGGAAAAGTGTGCGCTTGTAAAGCTTCCTCTGCTCAGACTATTGCGCGCTCGAAACTGTCTCTGGTCAGACTACTGTGCGCTCGAAATTGTCTCTGATCAGACCGTCCCAAACCAACGTGACCTCTGATCAGACAAATTCCAGACCATTGTCCAGACTAAGTGAGCTGGAAGCCTTTTCCAGACCATGGTATTCGAGCGCACCGGGAACATGTGTGCGCTATGATATTGTCTGATCAGGGGTCACTTCGGTCTGACCACCTCAACCTGGGTTCCCTCATAATATACAGGTTACTGACAGTTTGTTTTAGAAAACAGCATCTTGTCCCTAATCAACCTTGACTTAGGGTTCTTTAATCACCAGTGAATTGGTCAAATTGTCGGATCTTTTGATTTTTAAAAATTGCTCGTCCTGAATCAGTTTTTTAATCTGATTCACCCGGCGCGTATTTAGCGAATATTTCACCAGAATTGTACTGATCGGGACATTAAAAAAGGTTTGATCCTACGATGTCTTTTCCTTCATTTCTTTTCAGTCCAAAGAATTTTATTTGTAGTTTTTAACCGTCTTCACATGATGTGCAAATTCCACTTTTTGAAGTCAAATTTCAAAATCAGGTTTGACTGATTAGGTTTAAACTTTTGCGATTCCGTCAAATGTTTCTCAAAAAGTCAACCGTATTTTAAAAAAATATAGTAGGGCCTACTAATACTGGGACAAGGAGATGTTCAAGGTTACCCATTCTTTTTTGTAGTGCCCCCTATCTATGAGGACGGTAAAATAACCCGAGATTTTCTATTGCTTCAACGTGTTAAAAATTGGCAGAGAAAGCAGATGTATGTGGGAAAAGCGAAATTTTCGATTGTTCTTATGTAAAATTTAGTCTTTTTTCTTTAATAATATATCTAGGCCGCTCAAAATGAAATAACAAGCGTGCTTTAGTCCAATGTTGACCATGGATTGAGAAATTTTCCCATAAGTAATATTCAACGTCAAGTTTGGTGATTTCGTCAAATGTTTCTTAAAAAGTCAATCGTGTTTTAAAAAAATAATGGGGCCTACGTAGGACAAGGAAATGTTTAATCTTATCCATACTGTGTTGGTAGTGCCTCCTATCCATAAAAATTGCAAGGCAAGAACGGATTGTTTTTTTGTTTGGCGCTTTTCGTTTATTTTTGGTGGATAAAATGTTTTTTTTTTGAAGTCGTTTTTTGATAAATGTCCTTCTCTTTGTGCCCGTACAGGGACTTCCCCGTGTGTTATGTATTAAATGCGCTTTTTCTCTTTAATTTTTTGATGTGCTTTAATATCCAAGTCCTATCCGGGACCTTAGATTTTAGTTGTATCATGCCTTGGAAAAAGAGCCTCATTTTTTTCTTACTCTGAAAGAAAAACAATCATAATTGTTTTCCCTTGTTGTTTAAGAAGCTCACGAGGGCTAGCGAATAAAAAGTAGTAACCATAAAACTTCCATTTATTGAAAAGTTTTAATCATAGAACTTCCATTTAAGAAAAAGTTGTATTCAAAGAACTCGCATTATGGAAAAGTTATAGTCATAAAATTTATAAGAAAGTCGTAGTCCGACCAAATTTTTACAACAGTTTGAATGTATGAATTCGATAATTTGAAAGTACTATGGTTAAATATTTTTGTCAATACTCGATGTTATTAAAATTTTGTACCTCTTATTTCTGATCTCAGAAAATCTTTATTAATTAGAAGCAGCGCTTGCTGGTTTAAAATATCTAAAGTCTTTAAGTCATCATGTAGGGGAGTGATTTTCAGCATTCATTATTATACAACAAAGATAACAGATTCTAAATAATAGTAGAACTGGTTTTTTACAAGCGACCTGTTTAGAGAACCTGAATCTTGGTTCCAAAAATATTTTTTTTACAAATTTAAGATCAAAAATAGCAAAAAAATTGCTGTTTACAGCCACTGATTTCTATTAATTTAGCTGTCAATTATGTATTGTTTCATTTAATGAAACAATGCCTGACTGACTCCTCAAAAGTTGTTCGTTCGTTCAACTGTAAATTTTTTCCGACGGTTTTGGATTTTTAACCTATTTTACTTATTTTAGATCTCAAAACGTCCCCTAATCAGACTATCGTGCGTTCGAAACGTCCTCTCTTCAGACTAAAATGCGTTCGAAACGTCCTCTGATCAGACTATTTTGCAGTCGAGACGTTCTTTGGTCAGACTAAAGTGCATTCGGAACGTCCTATCATCAGACTATCGTAAACTATTGTAAAAAACAGTCTCCTGTCCCTGATCAACCTTGACTTAGGATTCTTTAACCACCTGTGAATTGGTCAAATCGTCGGATCATTTCTTTTTTAAAACTTGCTCGTCCTGAATCAGTTTTTTCAACCTTATTCACCCGGCACCTATTTAGCGAGTATTTCACCAGAATTGAACTTATCGGGACATTAAAATACAAATGATCCTACGACGTCTTCTCCGTTATTTTTACAAATCCACAGAATTTCAATTGTAACCTTCAACCGTCTCCAAATGATGTCTATACTCCAATTTTTGTAGTCAAAATTCAAAAGCAAGTTTGACTAATGAGTGTATTGACGCCCAATCTGCAAAGATGCCAAATAAAAAAGGGTTTAGGGGTAAAGTTTTATCACGCCGCCCTTCTAATTCGTTGCGTGAGGAAAACTCAGATTTTCGGAAGATTTATTTCTTCAATGCGGCAATTTGGCTTCTACTTTTCCAGTTGGAAGAATTGTTTTCAAAAATTAAGTCTAGGCAAACCCAAGACAAGCTTTCTCATTGATTAAAATATCTTGAAATGTTCTTCAATGGTTGTCCACAACTGCTTTGATTTTTTAGTCATCCGTTGGTTTGGAAAAAAAACTCTTAAAGAAAGTCTTTCTTCGATCAATTTTCCAAATGAAATACTTTTATTTGGGTTTCGCTATTGGTGTCATCACAAAACCCTTAATGAGTGGAACATTTCAATATGAGTATTTTTCAAATTATTAGGGTGTTGATGATGATGATGATGATGATGATGATGATGATGATGATGATGATGATGATGATGATGATGATGATGATGATGATGATGATGATGATGATGATGATGTGTGCTTCGTTCATCTGAGCTGGAACTTCTTGAGCTGTGGGTTCCCAGCTCTCGTAAGTCCCTCTGTCACAGTTGTGAATTCAGTTGCAGTAGTTGTTGTCGTTGGGGGCAGTAGTTGGAGTCTAAATCAGTGGGTGTTGTGTCGTAGTTTATATTCTCTTGCTAGTTGGTTTCAGGACGCACTTTGAGGAGCTTGCGGAGTAGATTGGAATAGGGGTGGTATTGTCTGTCTTTGCATTCCTGGCGGAACTCGTTGCGGTCAAAGTTAGAGTACCGGGTGGTCTTGGCATGAATCACGGCATCGGCTACAATTTTGGTGGCGGTTGCGAGGATTTCAGGGAGGACTCTCACTGTGATGAGCCGGTTTGCTGACAGTTCTTCCTGGTATTTTCTGCTGCCCCCGTAGCTTGCAGCGTGGTCTCCATTGCAGTTGGCGCACTTGGGTTTAGCTCGGGGACAGTGCTTTTGGCTAGATTGTGATTGCCTCCACATCTGATGCATCTAGCTTCTTGGGTGCATGCGTTCGCCTTGTGACCGAAGCCTTGGCACCAATAGCACTTGATCACCACATCACGTCTTGGAGGGGGAGGAGAAGAGGGCAGGGCTTGTCTTGATTTCCCACATCGGTGATGGGTGAGCCAGATCATCAGGCCGCGGTCGATCAGAAGGGTCTTCGCGGTCTCACATCTTGTGAAGTCTCTCAGTAGCCGTTTTGGTGCTTGGTTGCTCGGCTTCTGATTCGCAATAGGCTTATCTTCGCCGTGTAGGTTTTGTTGATTGCTGCCTTCACCTCGTCCAGGTTCTTGTCCAGCCCTACACCAACTGTCACAGAGCTATTGTCCTTAGCGTACTTCTTGCTATAGGTAGAAGGCAAATCTTCCGGACGCGCGCTTTGGATAGCGGAGAGGGCCTTCATGAACGGGGTGTCGCTTGGCTTGGGCCTCTTTGCAGCTGGAGTTGAAGTTGTTTCTTGCTGCATCTTGTAGTTGTAGTTGATTTTGGGTTGTATTTGTAGATGTAGTTGGGTTTTTTCTTTCAAATCTTTAGAGTTGGGTTGACTTTTTCAAATCTTTGTAGTTGATTTGATTTTTCAAATTATTGGCGTGTCATTGAGGTTCAAATTTTTTGTGAAAATCAGATAAAAGATGCCACCTGATGACATTTAATTAATTCTGTTAAGTTAAAAAAATGATTGCTAATTTTTTTACATCGCGCGTTTTTCCAAATTTCAGGGTTACTGTTTGATATTTACGCTTTTTTTCCTGAAAACTGTACTGAAATCGGATTTTTAGCTAATTCTGCTGATAATTATCAACAAAATTCTCCTAAAAGCTCTTCGAATTTTTAGAGTCTTTTTTGAGTTTTTCACTTTTCCACACTTGTCCCTTAAATTCAAGGAGGTGAGGTCTCGCTGAAATTGTGTTAAGTTCAACGATAATGTAGATACAGACTTCATATGATCTGTTTGGATTGACACCATGTATTTTCGTAATTTTTGTTGAAGAATAATTTCCAGTGTTTTTTTCAACTTTCATGTCTTCTCAAGTAGTCCAGTAACAGATAGATAATTAATGTTCTAGGTGATTTTGTAGACTTCTTTTGTTGTTTTTCAATTGCATTGCTGTTCATTTTATTACTCTTGAGCGCGAATTAGGAAACATTGTAAGCTATTTTCCAACTTCAACTGTAAAAGGTCTGAAGTATTTTAAAATACGATTTTGTGTTCGTTTAACTATGCCCCTCCACACCTTTCTGATACGTTTTTTGTGTTTTGTTTTTTGTCCTTCATGTTTTTCTCTTTTTGGCAAACGATTATTTTGAACGTCGATAAGTCTTTCAGGGTTTGACCTTTATAGAGCAAGTGTTTTTTTCGATAGGATTTTTTTTCAGGTTCTGCTGTGTTTTGTTTTTTTTTGCACTGTTGATGGTTGGGAATTGCCAAATGCAAATTGTTATTTTTTAACTTAGATTTTTAAATAATAAATAGCTGTACGAGATTAGAGATATCATTAATCTTGGGTGATTTCATCAAATTCATCAGCAATTCTAATATTTTTGCGGTCAATGGCACAACACTGATACCAAGCTTTTGTGTACATTCACTGAATTTTGAAATTGATTCACACTTTTGTATACCAATACAATGTAAAATGGGCTCTTCTTCTTTATAACGCTTGTATTTGTCATGTACTATGGTACAAAGGCACGTTGAATTAATATTTGAAGACACTGCCCGGGTCGAGGTTTTAGGGTATTTTTTTGTAAGAAATGCGGTGAATGCGGTGAATTTTTGTAAGAAATGCGGTGATTGCGGTGAATGCGGTGAAAATAAATATTTCACCGCATTTCAACGCATTTCTTACAAAAATTCACCACAAAATTTACCGCATTTCTTACAAAAATTCACCGCATCAACTTTTGTGGCAAAATAATGTAAGAAATGCGGTTAAAGCGGTGAATGCGGTGAAAAAAAATAATTCACCACATTTCACCGCATTTCTTACAAAAATTCACCGCGAAATTCACCGCATTTCTTACAAAAATTCACCGCATAGGATTTCCAAAGTTTACTCAATCTGATTTAAGTTCACAATAAATTTCAAAGAAGTAAGTGAATGTTGGCGCAGTGGACTAAGCAGTGGAAGGCATGAAGAAGGTCAGATGTTCGCACCCGTGTGGGGACTATTCTTTTTTGTAAGAATACTGATTACGCGGTGAAAATAAATAATTCACCGCGATTCACCGCATTCACCGCAAAAAGATGTAAGAAATACGCGGTGAAAATTATTTTTTTCACCGCATTTCACCGCGTTTCTTACGAAAATTCACCGCCATAAACCTCGACCCGGGATCCAGGCTGAGGTCCTCAATTAAAATTTCTCGTGATGAGACCACTAAAACGAACCACAGGGCTGTGAGGTGGGTGCGTTCAAATTTAGACGGACGATAATAAGCTTCTATGAGCGAGCTTGGATCTGATCATCTGATTTTTAACAAGCCAAAGTGTGATAATACTAATTTTGCACGAGGAAATTCTGATCAAAGTTCATTGTGGTCTCGAGTGGGTGTAAACATACAAACATCTCAGCCTGGAGCGGTCTGATCATTCGCGATTTTAAATGAGGACCTGAACCTGAGCAATGACTAGTTTCTAAACCATCAGTCATCATTGACCGTACTACGTTCGTCAACTGCCAAATTTATATTCTCCTCTGGATGTTCCGATCTGTTTACACAGCAGCACAATTTCCACACATATCTGGTACAGATAATGTTCTTGCTCCAGAGTAACCTGACTTCGGTTCTGAATTGCTTGTTGAGTATGAAACAGATGACTGGGGTCATTATAAACATGAACAGGTTGATGTAGTCGGATATCATTGTGGCGGTCAGGGTCAGGCCTGGTTTTGGCAATCACTCTTTTCAGTTTTATAGCCCTTACAATTCAACTTTGGCTCATGTTTCTTTTAGGAAACATCCTCAAAAATTTAGTCTTTAGATGCGAGGGATTGTCACACAATTGGACACAAACATAATTTGTTTGGGGAACAATATTATAATATAAAAAATACATAACTCAGAATCAAAGATTGAGTGTTTGATAACCTAAGTTTAGTATTGGTTTAGTATAAGTTTCTACTAACCGAAGCTGAGGGATGGTTTAATACAAGTTTCAACGAATCAACGAAACATTATAATTTAGTTTTCAGTACATCCCGTACCTAACTCCAAGTGTGTTTCAGTACTGGGTCAGTATAAATGCAATTTCTGACCATTACTGAATCACAGACTGATTCATGTCACTTTTTTGACTGGTCAGACTTGCGTTCAGCCTGATTTTACAATGGTCAGACTTGGGCCAATGCAAAAATAAAGTTACGCACGGTGCACGAACCCACGTTCTCTCTCACCCTACAACGCTTGTTCTCCTTACTGCGCCACCACGACTGTTGGAAGGCTGACTTTTGTGCCGTTAATCTGGGCTTGAGAGAAGCAAATTTCAAGCGTGAAAGCGAGTAAAATGTGATACATGGGAGATTTGCATTTACAATTGCTCAGTACTGAATTACAATTGGAGTTCGGTGTGAGAAATTTTTTGATTTTTAAATCAATTGGAAGTCAAAACTAGGAGTCGATAGTCGAGGCAGCAATTACCACAGAAAAAAGAACTGTAGTTTTGATGAGCGAGCTTTATATCTCTGTTAGAATGAGGGGAAAAAATTCGAATTATTTGGGAAATAGATTCTCTGAATTAGATTTTGATTGTATCCGATGACCACAAGAACTCTGGGATCTTTTCCGTTTGTGCCCCCCAGCTTAGTGGGCGCATATTATTTGCACCCCCAGACGCACGTACAATATTTTTACATAGTGACTTACTATGTAATGGCACGTGCTCTGTAACTGGGGGGCGCATAACGTACTGGGGGGGCACAAACGGAAAAGATCCAAACTCTGGTTTTAAGGTACAATAAAAAATCTTTTACAATAAGAGATTTTTGATTAAAAAATTGCTTTCAATCACGTGCGAATTACTTCATTCACTCAATGTTTTGGTTTTAAGTCCCGTTTAATTCGGTACAAAAGATTCATCATGGAACGTCGGCGGCGCATTTGCTTTAATGAATTTGTTTTCAAGTATAGTGTATGACGAAGAATTTTTCTTTGTCTTGTTATTGAAACAGTTTTTCAGTTCTTTCTTCTTGACAATATTTTTAAAAGATTAATTTTCTTCGTGTTTTTAACTTAAGAGAGGCAAGATTTCACATGTCATCAAAAATTTTGAAATATTTCCTGTAAAAAAGCCGGTCAAATGGCTCCAGTCTAAAATTTATTCAGTGCGCATCATATGGCTGAATATATTATATCGTTTTTTTTTTGGTCAAGTCCATTGCAAATTTTGATAATTTTTATAGCAAAACGAAAGTAAAACTGATCTTTTAGTTACAATTTCGCCACAACAATTTCTCTGAAACTCTTTTTGATTTTTGTCACTACAAATGTTGATCTGGATGAATATTACTATTACCAGAATGAATTTTAGTTCTGTAGTTTTTCCGCTTTGATTCTGCGTAGAGACAGGTAGGTCTAAATTGTTTACAAACTGGGGGAAAGATAGACTGATTCTAAAGAAGTGCTTCGAATTGTGTTCTCAATTTGAAACAATTAGTTATTTCCGGTTAGATTGTAAATTCTCTAGACTGGTAAGAGATCACCGAAGTAAAATGAGTCACTTGGCACTCATTGAGAGTGCAAATTCAAATAGAGGTCACCAATGCTAGATATTTGTATGAACAGACGCGTGTGTGGTATGTCAGACTTGATTTCGGTTCCTAAAAAAGCCTTGCACTAACAAATTTTTTTCGAAATACATAGAGCCGCATTTGCGCCAAAAAATACAAAAATGTCCTAACTAAACCAAACCACAATTTCATTATATAATATTTGTTCAAATTTGAGAATCAATAACGACCTTAAAGAATCATTCATAACCTGAAGTCGATAAATAAAAGCACACGCATTTTGTTATGAAGCAGCTAAGAATTTTCGTTATTAGAAATTTTCGAGTCCGATTTGCCTGTTATGGCTTCGAAAAAGTTGATTTAAGGAGTCTGAAGGGCGACACAACAAAAAACCACAACCCAACAAGACACAACTCTAAGAAATCAAATTTCATTTATATTTTTTCTTAGTATTTGGCGGTTAGTCAAAAACTCCATTAGCTAAGATCTCAAGCGATTAATAAACTTCAGTTGCTTTTGTTTGACTACTGAAAGTAATAAGACTTTGCACTACTCAAGCACTGACAAAATAACAGAAAATGAAAACAAGCCATCAATGCCATAAATTTTGAAAGAAAGACATTCTTCTGACCTACTAGAACTATGCGACTACTCTGTTTTGAGACTCGATGGCAATAAAAAATAACAAGGCGGCCCGTTAATGTGCGTTCTCACATGATGTTCCGACCCGAGCTCGTCTACATTTTTGACTTAAATGTCAACCAAATCAAGAGATAATCAAAATTAAATTTTTGAGTTGAAAAAATATTTACACACCCGAGCCAATAATTGAATTACATAATGCCGTGCCTCATTAAAGCGCTCACGAGATCTGCCATTAAAAAGACTACGAGAGAAAAAAATAAAACAAAAACAACAAAATCAGCAAAAACAAAAATTTCTCGGCAAAAACTCAATATCTAAGTTGTAATAACGTCAAAATGCAATCAGATGAAACCTTAGCTACACAAACTTACTTTTTGTTAATTACACGGCAGATATGACTTTTCTCTAATGGGACCAGTTATAAAGTCGACAAAAAGAAATAATTGGGCAAAATCAAAAAATCAGTCAACATTTTTAAAAACGTTTCATAACTTCGTACGTCTCAAAAACCCTTAGCCTTTAGCAAAATAACTCGTGATAACGTATCAAAAAGTCAGTACGAAACCGATAGGACTTGCATTTCTTTTGACTAAGCCATACAAACGAACTAAAAATGTAGAAAAACTAACAAAAAAAGTTAAAAAGATAAACAAATTCCAAAAACACACATCTTTGAAGCCATTAAAATCATTAGCTTTATCGAAACATTGTTTCTCTTTATTCAATTTTTATCTGTACTAATTTAGCTAAAAATATACTGATTGAATAATTTAGTTCACTCGGTCTTTATTAGAGAATCATTCGGATCGGTTACTACGCGAATATGCTAAAAAACATCATTCTAGAAAACAACAACAAAAACTGTAAAATGTAAAAATTTTATTGAAAACGAATAAATCATAACTTTTAAAGCTATTTGCTTTATACTGACCGCATTGCGTAGCAATATTTATTCAATCTTCAATTAGAAGACTGTGAGACCTCGCTGCGTTTTACGACTACAGAAAGAATAAAAAACAGTCAAAAACATCCGAGTGAGAAAAGAGAGAAAATTGACGAAGCCATTAAAAAGTAAACTTTAAATGTAAAAACTTTCTATCTTCAATTATTTCCTAACAACAATGGGATGCTTCTTCGTTAAAAAAAGATTTTCAGAAAATCAACAAATATGAACAAGTTTATCAAAACCCTACAATTTTCATGAAAGGCACGTACTTTCAACGCCATTAAATTCAATAGATTTCAAAGGAAATCAATAAATAGGCTAAATTATGCCTCGATGAGAAAACTATGATGTTTGTCATCCATAAGTCAATAATAAGATATCATAGTAAGTCTTATGTGAATGAAAACAACAATAAATACAGGCAAAAACCAAAAACTCAATAGAAATGTGCTAGAAGAAATTGTCTAAGTCATTTAAACCAGAAGCCTTTCTCTAAAAAAAATTTCTATGATCCTTTGAACGGTTTTTGTTAGCAATTGAGAACTATCAGTGTTTTAAGAATCTTATAAGATTTCAAAGGAAACCAAAATAATAAGAAAAAAATATCCAAAAATATTTTTAAAAAGTGAAAACTCGTTGCATTTAAGTCATAGAACCAATAATTGGTAGTCAAAACCGGTATCCAGATTTTATTTTTTTTTTGCAGTAGAACAGATGGAGGTCCTCTTTTTACTGAAAATGACATAAATTTAAAAAAAAAACAGGTTTAACATCAATGGAGTTAATGTTCAAAGAAAATTCAAAAAAATTTTTTAATGTCTCATTAGCCAATAGCTGTCCCTCAAAGCACTAAATAGTTTCAGTTATGCTCATTAGGGAGCCTCTCGCAATTTTTGTCAACATTTTTATGCTATAAGAGTTCAAGAATTTAGTAAAATCTTAACAAAAAACTCGAAGTTTCATTAAAAATTACGAAAAGTCGGAGTAGAAGCCAAAAGAAAACAAATGCGATTCCTCGAAAACGAATATTTTGTTCATTGGGCTTCATTTGAAGGTAAGTGACGTTCGTCAATAACAGAATCTCGTTATGGAAATTGACTAGTCTATAAGTGACTTTAAAAAACAAAAAATAAATCAAAAATATTCTAAAAAGACAGCTCTCAGCGAAATTTTGAGTTTTATGTTTTATAGTAAACTTAACCATGAGACCCAAACTAGCATTTTGGTCGCCTTTTCCCTTTTAGGAATGAAAAAATGTTCAATTTAGTAGCGTGAATTGTAATCTTGATTTGATATTTCTGTAGAAAAATATCTTAATTTGAACGAAAATTAAGCTAAAAAGTGAACAAAATTGTCCAAATGTCGGTTGTTCACACAAAACTTTAAACCACGATAACTCCTCGGAAAAAGCAAATTTCACAAAAATCTTTTTAATTCCTAACTCTACGCTGGACGAGCTTTTTAATAATACCACTCACATTTCTCTACGATGAATATATCGATCGGCCAAAATTGACTGAACAAAAAAAAGTGGGGTCGGAACAATAAGTACAAAAAATGAACAACAGTTTAAAAATTTTAAAAACCTAAGGTTTCGATAAAACCTTTATTTTAAAAGTAATCAGCTGCGTAATTTAATTACTCCGATCCTTCTATACCTTCAATTAGAACTTTGTGAGACATGCCAGCATTTTGACTCAATAATATCACAATAAGAAGAAAACCGGCATTTGTTTAAATTTAAATACAAACTTCTATTGTCAATGTAAACAAAAAGAATATTTGCCCATATACCACTGCAGGAAAGAGCATACATGTTCACCATTAACATAATTGCATTGAGTTTAGCATACTCGCTGAGGAAATTCTAGAGGAAAAACGAAAAAGAGGTGAGATGGCTGCAAACAAGAAACAAAAATGGCTGTAAAACCAACAAATATACATCCAAATCCAAACGCATCTAAAGATTGCGATGAGACCAAAACACTCGATGTTGCTTCAAAGATCATTAAAAACGGAAAATTTAAAATTAAAAACATAATTTGAGAAAAAATTATCCGAAATTATATTAAAAAAGGCCAGAATTGTGAACAAAATAAGTGCAAAAAGTACAAACAAAATTTAAAACTCGATGAGTCCACAAAAAAGAGAAAAATTGGATTTTTTTTTCACACTCTAGGCTGGACGGGCTTTCTAGTGATGCCAATGGCAACTCTCTCGATTGGCCGAGACTGATTGTTAGGGAAAAAAACCCATTTGAGCATATAGTCCCCCGCAGATGGGGTCGGAACAATTAGTTTGCTTTAAAATAATTGAACATTTTTCAACAAAAGATCACAACGGTTTCACTCGTATCTTAATAAATGGGCCGAGAAAAAGTTTTCTTCACTTGGTGCGTTGAAGAGCTTCCGAATAAATGCTGAAGTTGTAACAATTGTTCAATCGATGTTCATAAAAATGGGAGATCCAGTAATTCGGGACTTTTTATGAAATTCTGAATGAGTTGTCAGATAGTGAAATTTTACGTGTTTGGTTCCTCCAACTCTTGATGATTCAAATACCCATTTGACAGTTAGGTCTGGGTTTTCTTTGTGTAATGTCATTCATCTGGGAAATCAACCGCTGATCTAATTTACATAAAACTCTCTCAGTTCTTTTTATACTGTACTCAGTATTGCTACTCAAAATAACTGCTATTGCCTATAAAAAAATTGCATTTGAGAATTTCAAAAGATCCGCATTCAACACTGAAGAGAAGACCAGTATTAAATTAAATTCGCATTCTTCCTTGTTTATAGTAAAATCACTCCGTGGATTTTATGTGGAGTTTATCTTTCAATGCATTGGTGCAGGTGATATTTCTATTTCATACCAAAAAAAAAACACTCAATGAGCAAATGAAACCAACATACAAAAAATTTATCGTGTGAAATAAAAAAATTTTGTGTAGTACTCCACGATTTTTATGGGGAAAAGTGATACACGGGAAAATGCACGATTACATCATAAAGTTCCGATTTGTCGGGATTAATCTCATATTTTTTCTATTGATTCACACAAGTTTTCGTTTGATAACAGCCCTATTTTTGTGTGAACATTCGTTCTCACGCAAAAAATACAATTCGAGCAGTTAGTTAGACTTCGCAATTTGAGTAACCCAAGAAGTAGATTCCACCATTTTTGTAATTAGACTCCACAAATTGCCTAGTTAAACTCCAAAAACTCAATATGCATTTGATTTATCTTTCAGGATGTCCATCTGTGGGGGTCAAATGGAGATCAGAAGATCATGGAAATTTATGGAACGATAAGCTGCATCCAAATTAAGAATTGCTTCAATTTATGGAAAGATGCAGCAAATCTCAGCTGTTTCAAAACTAATACAACTAACAAAACTGATGCATCAAAGTAACTTGTGCTTCAGTGAATAGAATAAATTTTTAGTAATTTAGGGATAAGTTTAATCGTTTCTGTTGCTTTTGTTTCAAAAATATCCCCTCTAAGCATATTCTCTCTAGATTTCAACATACGGAGACTATATAAAATAGTTAGTTTCCGTTTGATGTTATATCACAACTTCATAACAATTGAGTACTTTTCGTTTGGAAAATGGTTTTGGGGAAATTTGTGCAATCAAATATTTTCTGAAATTTCCGTCTTACTTTCTTATTAAAAAGTGAGATCCTTAATTCCAGAAATTTCCCCCTCAATAAAAAAAATGTTTCGGGCCTTGCTATAGATTTTTTTCCAAGATTATTTTGTACTTGGAGTTTGACATAATAGCTAATATATTAACAATTAAAACTTGTGAGAACAACAAAAAATTGATTTCACGAATTCCCCTAAAATTAGCTGAAGGGTTTTGGAGACCTTTTTTGAGAGAAATTGATGGCAAAAACAAGAAAACAGCATATTCACCACATATATTGAGTTGTTTAGGCCAAAAAATTTGTGTTCCCAAGCCGATATCGTAGTTCTTCTATGTCACCTTGCAACTCCGAGAATTCATTCCAGTGTTCGCCAATTTTTAACGACTCAGCGTTTGTACGAATAGAAGTCGCTTTCCTTTCATTATTTATTTCAAAATTTAGATAGCCAAATTTTGCTCCTAATCCAAAAAGCTCTATATTTGTGTTTATTGCAAATTAACTTTTAAAGAAATTTTGTCGAAATCAACCTTGATTACGTAAATTGACCTCAATTATGGGGGATGGGATGTTTGAGGATTTAATCATCGATTAAACATTTAAGTGTGTTCCATAAATTTTTGCTCTGAAAAAAGCACTTTAAAATTAAAGAAGGTAGAATCACTTTTTTATGCTCTGTAAATCCACTGCCAAAACTCTCTCAGTTTAGGCCATTTTATATGGTCAGACTTGTTCACGAGCTGGTTCTAAAAACCCTTTATGGAAACGACTGAAAAATTAGTAAAAATATGGCTCAATTTTCCATAACTGTAATCCGCTGGTCTATAATAAAGGAGAATTTGAAATAAATTAATGGGTCTTTTTTATCAATATTGTGTGGACAAACATTCAAAACTTCGCCGGAATTTTTTTTCTATTACAAAAATGCTGCAAAGTTGTATTGCTTAAGTAATTACGAAAGACTTATACGAACTAAATAGAAAAGAGTGGAGCGAGTTGATTCCTTTGTCAATGTACAACCGTCCAATATAGGCCTTGGTGTAATAGTAGCCAATAGCTTGAACTATTACTTGTGGATAGAGGAAGAAAATGGCCAGATAAGTCGACCACTTGAACATTTTGGAGACTAAATTTCGAGAAAGATAGAAAGTGATAGATAGAGATAGATAACCCACGCAGAGTGTTCAACCCTAATCTAGGAGAGATTATAGTGGAATAGGCCATTTTACACCCAAAAGAAGAGAAAAATGAGTAATAGTAGAAAACTGAAAACTTCCACACGAACTGCAGTTTTTAATTCACTCTTACTACTTTTTTGCCCTGAATTGAAAAGTATTGTAAAAAGACTGCTTTATTACCATTTTCCTCTGAATTGAAAAACGTTGTAAAAAACCTTGCTTTTAGAAAAGTGCAGTATGAAAAACTAAAATTTCCTCTCTTATTTAACCTGGTTTAGTTAAAGAGTTTAACTTCTTTGCAAAATTCCGGTGGAAGAAGACAGAAATTTGGGCAATTTTTTCTTGAAAAACTTGCAGCGCAGTGGATGAAGACAAAGATATAGAACTGGAACTGCAGTCCAAGTGGAAGTGGAAAGTCCTTTAACTCCATTTTTCTTTAACATTCTAATCAAATTGAGCTGTTAAGTTCCACTGATTTTATCTTTAATAAGCAGAGAATTAAACGCGGTGTAAAATATTGAAATATCACTTTTTCCATAACTTTTCCACGTTATTTTTGTCTATAACCCTCAACCCTGTAGACAGTGGATAGGCAAAATGTTCACATTAGTTTTTGACACCGCTGGTTTATGTTGCGTATTGTATGTTAATTGTAATCCTTTTTTTAATACTGGTTCTTCAAAAAATTTTTCTTGTTTGTTGTTATGAGGTGTAACCAGTGGCCAGAACTAATTAGTGGCTGCTACGTTTTTTGACGGAAGACTCAAGTATTAGCAGCAGAAATGCATTAGATATTTGCAGCAGAGATTTACATTTTCTTCTTTATTGGCGCTACTTTCGATATATTTGTTCATTCCTTAGTTTCAAGTGATGAATAAAAAACTTAGAATTGACGTCGAGTTATTAGGTATTGTGGGTATAAACAATTTTTCCCTCTCGGATATTTAAAAAGTGGAGGTAAATATTATAAAGTAGGCATAAACACCCCTAACAAAGTGAACAAAAATTGAATAGAAAATGAAGGTACAGGGGTTATGGGTAAATGTTGCTAGTTTTGTTATTATTAATTCAAAAAGCATGCGTTCATTATTCAGCGACAGTGTCATTAAGGCTCAAACCGTGGCAACGTTACTTCTATTTGATAACGTTACTGGTAGCATTACTGGTAGAGTCCAAACCAAATATATGAAAAAAACAGGGTTTTCAAAATCAAATTTTTGATGTGGTTTTTAGCAAAATGAAATTTTGTATTTTATTTGTCTTTATTTGTGTTATAACAACAAAACTTTGAAACATATTTTCAAAAACACAAATTAATTTTCGTGATCTCAAAATGCCTTTGGCATTTAAAACTTAAAAACTTATGGCATAACTTTTTTCAGTTGATGGCTTTTTATTCGTCAGCACATTTTCTTTTTAGAATTGTTCGGCTTTAGTTCAAGTATTAGGCTCAAAAGCGTGATTTATTGTTTTTTGTCAATGATTTCTGTTCTGGTAAAAGCCCCGCATTTTTGTTTTGAAACAACTTCTAATATTTATATCTACATGTTGTTTTAGTGTTGTTACCACAGTCTGTTTTTTGCTTTTTGCGACTCGAAGAGGCGCAATGATTTTCTGTTTTTTTTATAAATGAGCGAGCAGGAAAACTGAAAGTCCAGTGAGTTGTGTGAAAAAATTATCGTTCACGTTCGCAAATTGTTTTGTTCACGTTCAGCTTTTCCCAGCATTTTATTTTAAAACTTATATGTTGTTGAAGAGCTTAATTCAGACAAAAGTTGCAGTTTTAATGTTGTTTTGATAGCATTTCGAAGGTTTGTAGTAAATGAAGGGCGTTTTACGCTAACTTGAAGCTTTTCCAATTAAATATCACATTTCAAGGCTATTTAAGCTATTTGTGGTCTCTTATTGTACTGTATTGCTTTTTACTAGTCAAACAACAAATGAAACACGGTTTCTGAAGAACCAGTCAATTTCTTCCTTTGAATTTTGACAAAAAATTTGCAAAAAATTGATAAATTTTTCTAATTTATTATTGTTTTGTCGTTTTTCATTCAAAATTTGAGTGGTTTTGTTTTGTTTCCGGCTTTTCTGTATTTGTGTTGGCAAATGAATTGCCTCCATTACTTCAAATATTGTTTTCCCTCGTACAAATTGAAAAGTTAAAAGAGTTTTAGGTTTTGTTTGTTTTAAAACAGTATTTAGTTATTTTTTTTTTAAATTAAAGTAAGATAGCCTTCTCTTTTTTGGTGCTCACCGCAATCAGGCACTAGAAATGTGAAATAGTACTTTTTGGCGCAAGTATCTTCGAGTCTTTTCCGGATTACTTCCGGCTATGTTTTCGATAAGTGGGCGAGCAAGAAAACTGGATCTTCAGGGAGTGAATAAAGTTTGAAAAAGTTGTTCTGTTGAACGAACTGGAAACGTGGAAATAAAGAGAGAGCCACTTTTGTTCATGCTTTCTTTTGAAAGAGAGCGAGAAATGAAGGTGTGAAAAAATTTTCTCTAAGCGAGCAGCTTTTTTTGTTCACTTGCGGTTTTTTCAAGCTGTTGTTTTGTTTTTTGAAGTTTTTATGTCTTCTGTAAGGTTATTTTAGATTAAAGTTATAACTTTTAGTTTGTTGCAAATAAATGCTGAACTTTTTGCTATAATTGGAATTTTAAACCAATTAGAACGTTTTTCAATAAAATCCGCTGTTTTAGAAGTTTTTTTGCCATTATTGCATGTTATGGTTTTTTCTTGTAACTGAACTGAAGCCTAATCCAAGTGGGCAATTTCTATTACAATTAGAAACAGTTTATTTGCTAGCAGCAATTTTTCTGGGAAAATATGCAAATAATTGTCGAGATTTCCATCTAAATTCGTTTATCTTTTTCCGACTGGTTTCAAAATTGGAGATCTTTTTGTGCCTATCTGGACATGTTCTCAATTGTTGTGAGCACTGAAGTTGTATCAATTGCTTGAAAAAATCGATTTTCTTTTTGTATTTGTGCTTGTTTAAATAGAAAACGTAATTGAATCTTTGTTTTTTTCTTGTTTAAGTTACTTGTTAGTTAAGTTTTCTTTTATTTCAATTAAGATAGTAATTTTTCTTCCTTGACGCTCACTGCAATCAGAAACTAATTAATCGACACAACTTTGATTGGTGAAGCCATTTTCGAGTAGTTTTCGGAATTGCTCCGACTACGTTTTTAAATAAGAGATCGATCAAAGAAAGCGAAAGTTTAAGGAGTGAATAAAGTTTGAAAAAGTTATTTCAGTGATCAAATGTATAGAGCGGAGAAAACAGAGAGCGCTTATTGGGATCGTCCCTTCTTTTGGAAGAGAGCGAAAAAGGTAGGTGAGAAAAGTTGCTTGTCCTACTTTCTACGGAAATTCTGTTTTTTACTGGGTTATTGTTTCTTTCGATTAATCGTGTTTTGTCAACTTTCAAATTTCGAATCAAATAATATTTATTTTCTGTCACCGATTTTCTGCAAAAAAGTTGGATTGAATTTTTTTGGTAAAAGGTCTCTTAATGCTGAAACTTCAGATGGAGGCATCGGACCTTCTCAGCACGGAATCATTTGTTAGCGTTATGGAATTACTTAAATGTTTTGTGTCAGTTGTTTCTATTGTTGCCAGTGCTTCCGTGGAACTGTAAATTGTTTTTTTTTCCAATTGCTGAGTTTTCAAAAACCGAACTGAACATAAAACACGCTGGGCTGCATTTCTATTGGGTTTTTTTGTAACTTTTAATTGTTTTCGAAAAACTTTTTTTGTTGATGTGACCGCTCGCTCACTTTAAATGTAAGTAAATCTTCAACATGTTGGGCTTGGGTTGTGTGTACGAACATGCATGCAATTTTGCTACCAAATATTTGCAGGTGGCGTTTTTTTTTACAGAAAAGATGTATTTACAAAAATCGTACGACAAGAGGGGCACATACCGCTGCTCACGAGTGTATCCTTCTTGAGCCATACATGGTTTTTGGATACATAAATCAATAGTTAGCAGATATATAGCAGCAATTTTTGGTAAAATTACCAAATTTGAATTTAATTTAATGGCTTTGAAGCGGAAGCATTTTCAATTCTATAACACTATTTTTTCTCTCTATCATTCTCTAACGTGGTTTCTTTTCTGAAAACTGATCATACACCGACTCGTCCAAACGGAACTCTGGCCCTTCTCGCTCATCTTCAGCCTCCGTTTTAGTGATTTTATAATACAGTACAAACACAACAACAGTAACAATTACTAATAAGACCCAATTTATCCAATCCAACACAACAATCGCATGCAACCTCCAAGTTAAATGACCTACCGTCACTTCCTCTATTTTCTTATCGAATATAGCTGTGATGCTCTCGTTGTCGAAGCAGCCCGTATAAGACTGTAATATCATCTCCGCAATCGAAATTAGAATGAGAAATACAAGAATGAATGATGTGCGACGATATTGATAGAATCCTTGGTTTTATGATTTCTTTCCCAGGTAGCACTCCATCAAAAAACTTACATAACTGTATATACTTTTTGACTTTCTGTTTCGTGAAAATCTATCCTGACGAATTATATGAGAGACCCTCATCAGCATAGAGGAATATAGTATTTTTAAATAATTTTTTTACCCTGAATGCGAGCGTACTGCAGCAATGATTATCTTTTTTGTTAAGCTATAGGTTATTGAGCGGAAGAGTATAAATTTTCTCTGCTACTTCCCGGGTTGTCCATCGGGAATTGTTCGTTAAAACTACACTTTTATGGAAAACATGTTTTCTTGGACAAAGTTTTATACATGAAGTATTTTGTGCACCAACATACATTTTCTCAGAAAGTTTTTGTTTATGAAAACAATCTGAGAAAATGTATGCTGCTGCACACGACACTTCATGTATAGACATTTGTCCACATAGAGTTCCCCATGCTGATTTCTGATTTAAAAAGAGGCGGCCGATAGATTCCAACAAATAGTGTTTCTGATCAAATATCATGTAAACATTCCTCTTTTCTTTGCGCTGAAAAATCTTGCTTATGTATGCAAATATCTTTTAAGAATGGTCCAAATCGGGTCAAACTGGTTTGAAATTTGTTTTAAATTTCAATTCATGTAGTGACCCTCAGGTCATTATCTGAAGATCCAATAGTTCTTTTCTATGTTTTTCCTGGTATAGAATTGTTTCAATGGCTTAATTAAAATTTTTCTTTATGAAAATGAGCGAAGAAATTATTACCATTTGAAGAGCTCTTTCCATTTGAAAAAAAAAAACAAAACATTAAGAACGCTTTTTTGCAAAATTAGTTTTTGAAGAGTTTTGTCTGTAGATGGAGAAAGGCATGTAATTAAAAACAACTTTAATTGTCAATAACCCGACAAGTAAGAAAACCAATCCCTATTTCATTTTTTCTGTCTAAGGGAGCATATGAAAAAAATATTGAGAAGATTGATAAAATTGGTTTTTAAGTTTCTTGAAATCTTGTCAGTAAGAAGTTTTTAACCTCTGAAAAGCTTTTTTAGAGCTTTAAAAGGAACCATTATTCAATTAGATATCTTGTTCAAGAAATTATTTTTTCTATGAGTGTTTAGTTTCATAGAACCATTCGCAATGATCAACCCGGGATTTAGCAAAGGAATTTTATACCCTTCCGTTCAATAGCCTACTACTTAACAGAAGGGATGATTATTGCTGCAGTAAGTGTCAATCAGGCAAAAAAAAACCTTTTTGAAAATAGCATTTTCCTCGATACTGATTAGCTACTTTCATATAAGTGGTTAGGGGAGATTTTCACGCAACAGAAAGACTGAAAACAACAGATCGCTAACAACCCGGATGCAGATCAGCGCTGAATCAGTCTAG
The DNA here is from genome assembly GCF_964194025.1 of Convolutriloba macropyga. Lineage (NCBI taxonomy): Eukaryota > Metazoa > Xenacoelomorpha > Acoela > Convolutidae > Convolutriloba > Convolutriloba macropyga. The sequence continues at coordinate 32,038,212 of NC_134474.1, read as the reverse complement.
AGACATTCTGTTTTTTTAGGATGTCCAGTACTCCGTTCATGTCCCAAATTAAACTGGCTAGTTGTCTCACTGGCTAGTCGCGAGGTAAATCTACATCATGAAAAAGTATGTTCAACTTAAGTCCCGGCAACAAGTTTTGCTTTATATGCGATACGAACATCCGCGTGGATACTTGTAACATTTGCGTAGCAAGTGGTAACCACTAAGCTAAATGGCTTTGTGGTAATTGACTACAAACTAGCTAAATTAAAAAGAGTGCGTATACTACTATAATAATTACAAGTTATGAGCTACAAAAGTATGACATTATTCTGCTCAGACCTAATTTTTGGGTATGAGTAATTTTCAGTCTATACAGGATAAGTTTAGCCTGGGCGAAATCTATGACCTCAATATAATCATATTGAAGAAAAACTGCACATAAAACAACTTAAAATATTCTGGTGATGCACTTCTTCAGAACTGAACTATCTGTTCACTCTTGAAATGTGCTGGTTCAGCGCTGAAATGCTATGAGACTTAAGTCCGGGTTGTTATAAAAAAGATCTTCTTTTGCTATGTGAAACTTTCAAATTATTTATACAAGAGTAGTGCTAATGGATTATTTCTTTGCATGCGTGTCTGGTAAATCCCGAGTCTGGAAGGGTTTGAAAACCGTGCCCATTTAGTAAAACACCGTTCATTGTGGGGAAAAAACATTTAAAAACTGTTAGTTAAAAACTTGGTAAAGCGCGCTAAAATCCAAAAATTGTAAAGTTTTAGTTGTCTCCAGCGTTTTTCTTTTCGAAAATTTTCTTACCAATTTCTGACATTTCCCGGTTATTCTTGTCGTTTTTTTAAACTCGGCAAATTTTAACAAGACTTGAATATAGACATGTATGTTCTGGCCAAGAACTGTATTTGTACTTGCAAATCTCTGCCATGATAAGCACAGGACTGACAAGTGTGAAAAGTGACTTGATCATAATTCTGAATCAGTACTGAAACTTGACTTGCGATCAGTTTTGCCCCAGTATTGAAGAATGTCTCTCTATGTTAAGTCAGGGAGAGGAACTGGTTAGTCGTTTTGATTGTTGCGAGAATTTACGTGAAGCGTTCTATTGATCATTGAAGATTTTCAAGAGCTGGTAATTTTTCTAACGGAATATACGGAATCCATGAAGATTACTTTGAATGAGTCAGCTCGGCATTCAAGAAACTTATCCTAGAATGCTGGGTAGCAATGTGTTACAGGTTCTAATCTATATCACAGGTAATTTTGTATTTCATCTGTTTCGGCGCATCTTCATCCTCTCAGCCATTTTATAACAAAGTTGAAGCGAGCATTCACCTCTTTTGCTACATAATAATGCTTTAAGATTGCACTTGCATCTCAAACGAGAAAACAATCTGCGGCAGCCTTAAAAGAAATAGTGACTTTTTTCCATGAATTCATCTACAGTTTAATTAATTGAAGACACATGGGAAAGAGCCGTGATGGAAATAGTTGCCTTTCTCGTCATCACGGATACAGATCATGTAAAATCGTCCCACAGCCCCGAATGTGAAGAGATAGAGAGCTACTCGTGTCATCATAATATAGAGTAGAATATAGAACACACATGTTATAGTATCTTTCGTCACTAGAATAAGCACATTAGCCGCAGTTGTGATGATGCAGCTCACGAAATCTGATGGATCACCTGTTTCCTTCTGCGAGCCGATTTTCATTATGAGAACGCCACTCAGACTGCATTGCACGACCAAAGCCAGTTTTGATTAGCACAATTTGTTCAAGACTTTATAATGATATATTAGGACAAAGCGTTGTTAGAAGAAGCCGCGAGAATTTGTAAAATTTGCAGTGATTATGCGTTGAATTTTTCAGGACTTTCGGCTTTTTAAAGTGAATACGGAGCAAGAATCGTGAACAACTCTTACGAGATTGTGAAATCAAAATCTACTTGCTATTTTTCGTAAGTAGAGGTCAGGTGGAATCTACTTATATAATAAGCAGGTCATTTTAAAACGTCAGCCTTCCCGGGTCGAGGTTTTTGGGTAAATTTTCGTAAGAAATGCGGTGAATTCGGTGAATTTTCGTAAGAAATGCGGTGATTGCGGTGAATGCGGTGAAAAAAAAACAATTCACCGCTTTTCACCGCATTTCTTTCAAAAATTCACCACCAAATTCACCGCATTTCTTACGAAAATTCACCGCATAGACTATTATGGCAAATAAATGTAAAAAATGCGGTGAGTGCGGTGAATGCGATGAAAAAAAATAATTTACCGCTATTCGACCCCAAGTCTAGGTGTCAACGCTAAAAAGCGTTAAATTATGTGAGATTTTGTTGTGGGCTGAAGTATCCATATTGTTTTCAATAAAATCAGTTGGATGCAGATGAAACTGGAAAGTGTAGAAAGCAGACAAAAGTAGTGAGAATATCAAAAAATTTTATTTTTGAACCATTTTTTCTATATGATGGAGCAAATTATCGACCCCCCCCCCCCACCTAAATTTTTGAACTCTTGCTGTAATCTACTTTCAAATTATTATTGCAAATTTTCAAAAAAAAAGTTGGATGCAATTGAAACTGGAAAGATTTGAAAGCAAACAAAAGTAGTGAAAATAACAAAAAAATATTTTTCAACCATTTTTTCTATATGATGGAGCAAATTATCGACTCCCCAACCTAAATTTTTGAACTCTTGCTGTAACCTACTTTCAAATTATGCTTGCAATTTTTGCAAAAAATCAGTTGGATGCAAGTGAAATTGGAATTTTCAAAGCGCTGTCGAATTAGGCGAAGAAAATGACGAACTTTTAAAACCTTACTTTATTTAACTACTTTTTTAAAAAATAGTGTAATTAAAATGCAGATTTATTAAAATGGTAATTTGAATAGTGCCATCTTTTCCATTGTGCCACCAAGCTTCTGTCATATTTTTGCATAATGATTCTCACGCTTTTTATCTCATGAGACATTTTAAGTCTGGACGACAATTTGATGTTGTAAGGGTGAACAAAAACCTAAAATGCAGAGTTTTCCCCTGTATTTAATAAAACTAACATTCTTGACAAAAGTGACAAACAACTGCCCCAATGACAACTAAAGGTTACAAACTAAAGGAATTTTATTTAAATTAATTGACAATAATCTGCTTACACAAAATAAAACGCAATAAATAAAAACGCAATAAATTCACCAAGCGGGATAATGTGATTCAAGCATTACAACTGCATCAGTTTTTGTTGAAACGTCACTCAATTTTGTCAACAAAAATTTCGTTTTCGACTTTTCTGAAACATGCGATTAAATTACTTTCGTGTTTTGTTTTTTGTTACAATGAAACCAACATTGACGTTGCTTCTTTTAAAGCTAAAATCTCTATCTCCTGTATCTGAATTGTTATTATTGGTTAATATTTTTGCCGGAGCATGAACAGATGGATTAAGGTTTGCTTAAAAAATATTTTTCAACTAAATTTGGTGGGCACAATCAGATGCTTGGCCGAAGTTCTCCAAATCGGACTCATTTTTTTCTCTTTTGATAATTTTTTTTCAGTCAACAAGTAACATTTTTAAAACTTTTGTTTAAAGTTTTTGAATTGATTTTAAGTCATTCCAGTAATAAAAATATTGTCCTAACTCTCATTGGATAATAATTGTTCAAAAAAACCTTCAATTTTTGTTCTTCGGGCTCTAACTAAGAATTGTCGGCTCACGAGATGAACCAATATTGAGAAACGTAAAACTATCTTCCAAAGCTTTAAATTTTAAACAACCCAATTTGTTTTCCCAGTTTTGAAAAAGACAGAAGCAATGAAAGTTTTTGACTGAGTTTGTCCTATCACTTAGGTGTTTGGCGAAGCCGTAGGTGTTGATGTGCTTGTAATTGCTGTTGGATTTTTGTGCGTCGGTGTCTTATGGTTGTTTGGGATGGAAAAATTAGCATGTGTTTGTGCGTTGAACTTTTCAAGTTTTTCAGTTTTTTCTCTTTTTTTAGGTTTTTCAGGCACTACCATAAAAAGAAAAGGAGGGACATCTGAGTTCGAGGAAAGGATTTTAGAAAAAGAAAATAGTTATAAGTTTGAAAAACAGAAGAATAAAGCTGCAGCAGCACCATGACTTTGAAGTGATACATTGGTTTCCTTGAAGTGATACATTGGTCATGCGATGTCTTTGTTTTTTTGGGAAGCTCTCTTTCATTTTTTTAATAAATTTTATTTCTTAATGTTGCGAATAAGTTT
>NC_134474.1:31988982-32028982 GCF_964194025.1 Convolutriloba macropyga | reverse complement strand
GAGAAATTCACAGGTATTGGTCCAAGAACTTATGCATCAAGTTGGATAAAGTAGAGACATCCCGGCATGTCAATATCAGTACTGTGCAAGTCTAATTGTAGGTCTAATATCATTACTGATTCACAGCTATTATCATACCCAGGTCGAGGTGGCCACCGAATTGAGCTCTGATCAGACCCTCTTCGAGCGCGCACTAGTCTGATCAGAGGCCGAATCTAGCGCACACTAGTCTAATCAGAGGCGAAGTCGAGCAATTTCTTTTTCAAGTTCTTTTTTATCTTTTACTTACATGTTTTACATGTCTTATATGTTTTCTCTGCTACTGCTCAATAATAAAGCAGCAATCTGATCAGGTGTCCAGCTGATTGCAACTGCTGGTCACCTAAAGAAAGTATTTGGAATCAAAGTAGATCAAACGACGCTTTCATGCAGAGCTGTCTAATTTCATTTATTCAATTAAAGGCATAGTCGAATATTTTTTGATGGGGTCTGAAGGCACCATGGGTACCCTCACAGTTCTTCACAATTTAACTATTTTGCCGCTTGAAATGTTTTTTAACATTTGCCTACTCTGATAAGCCAACAAATGTCAATTTTTGGCAAAAGTTTGCAAAAAAATGATGAAAAGAGCCCAGAAACACCCCTAATACACTCAAACTTGCTCAATCTGGGCCTAGTAGACCCACCGGGTGCTAATTTGGCACGCACCCGGTACCACATTATAACGCCCTGGGAAAGTGACTGAAAATTATTGTATTGTAGTATTGCTAATTGGATAATTGCCGCCGCAATTATCGATACTACAGAGAGTATAATTATTTAACCGTCGACTTTGTGAACACTTTAGACTTAGTCTAAACTGACGGAATATTAAGAGAGAGCTATGCTGCGTAAATTGCGTTGAGTGAATGAATACATTATTTAAAGCCAAATACTGCTGTGTATTATTTAATACACTATGGAGCAGGCCATACCGGCTGATTCACTGCCGCTATTAATACGCGTACTAAGTGAAGGATACTGAAGCTATCCAGGCCGCTCTTCAGCAGCAAGCCTGAAACGAATATATGACTAAAGACGAGTAATAGTCGGCTCCACGAATGACCTAGGAATTGATTCGGAGCTAGTCATAGGTCTTGTGATTTTTTAGTCGTGTTGACTCAGTTATAAACACGCACGAGCTTAGAGCTTGCTGCTGAAGGAAATCAGACCAAACTCAACCAGCGCGAACGTAAGACGCTTGATTTTCAACCAAAAAATTTCTCTCTCTCTCTGTCTCTTCCTCTCACTGCTCTTAGAGCGAAATATCTACTCCTCAGCTAAGAGGGAAATATCAGCAGCGATTGTAAGTCTTTCCAATTTTACAGCAAAAAGAGAGTTAGAGTAATGTTCACATCCAGCAGTAAGATGGATTCAATTTATTGATTAAGATTAGATACCCCACCATAGTTTTAAGTAAGAATTATCCCTTAATTGTGCTCTATCCTTTCTGTCTATTTACTAATTAATCTTTATATCTAATCAATTATATTTTCTAGCAAATAACACATAGATTTGGAAATTAGCAAAGAACATTGTGAGCATATAGTGAGACTTATTCTAGCACGTAATTAAGGTCGCTACAGTAGTATAGGTTTAGCTCTAGTGTGGTAATTAAGAACAAGCGAATAAAATAGCTACCACATCAGAGTTAAAAGTATAAATTGTTATTTGTTAAAAAATTTTCAAACGTCGTTTTGCTGTATGTTGTTTTGAAAGATAGTTTTGACTCTGGAGTCGACATTCAAGTGTTACCCAAGTCTTGACCGAGGCACGTGAGACTCTTAGTTCTAGTATTATGTTTTGCCCACGATTAAAAAATGATTTAATTCTTGCATTTGAACTTGCCTAAAACTGATTTACACTTGGAGTTCGGCACGGGATCGGATTAGACCAAAGTCTACAATATGACTTCTATACATAGCAAATACAAAGTGACTGCAGCATATAACAACAATTCTCTGATTTTTGTGCAGCAGAGGCGCAACGGTTACTTTGAAAGATCTTCAAATAACGTAAATCTTGCTTCTATGACCTCTGTAAATTTCAAGATATGCACCCATATAGTGTAAAAACCTTATGCAAGAAAACCGTCTGAAAATTTTAATGAAAAAATTAGCATGTTTTTTTGAAGCCATTCTGCGAACAAAAAAATATGGAGTTGAGCTCAATAGGAGCTCAACTGCATGGAGATGAGCACTATGGAGATGAGCACTATAATAATAGAGAGAACAATTAAATTACTCTGCTATCATCAAAGGGATGACCAAAAAATTTCATAACCTTTATTTGACTCAAAAAGCGTTCACTAATTAGAACTAGACTAGTAAACAACAAACAACACCTCTGAAGGCCTGAAACGCTCCCCTAGGCTAAGTTTTCAAACACTAAATAAGGCATTTCTGTGATGAATCTATTAGCACTTAGTTTTCATATGCACGTACGCAATGAAGTATGTGGTCGTAGATACACATCAACGCACTCATAATTTCTCTTACAATGTTTCTCGTACACAATCATACACGCATACAAACACACACACACACACACACACACACACACACACTCAATTTAATAGCTTGACATGGGATGAATTTATTGCGCGAAGAAGCAGAAAATAACAAAAACAAATTGGTTCAGTTGTCTCTACGAGGTAAGCAAGACATCAAATCTGTATTTGACTATATTGATCTATATTTCTCGCACACTTTAACATAATTTTGCGATGAATGCGTTGAAATTTCTAACTCGTCAACGCAACTTATCATTTATCATTTATATCATTTATCATTTCTATTACCATTTATAATTTTTTTGATCTGCAGGTGTATGTTTCAATTTTTGTTGCGTTTCTCATCGTAAATCTTACGTAATTTTACAGTTTTTTAAGAGTAGATCTTGTAGACCTAATTTTTTTAAAGCTTTTTCGTGAAATGATAATTGGGATTGAAAGTGAAGCTCGTAAATGATTTTAAAGAATCTAAGTCCAGATCTCACATCCTTCTTACGTATCTAGAGAGAAGTTTTCCTTAAAGAATCTAGCTCTAGCATTGCGTATCATGTTGTGACGTAGAATTGGTTGAAGCTTTTGGCTTTTCTTCAAAAAGTTGTTACATATCATTTTGTGTTTCTAAAGTTACATCTAAAACGACGATCGGCTCCTGAAGAAAACTTACCTAAAAATGTTTCTACGTTTTTTTGCATAATTTCAACCCTGGAATATGTGTATCCAAGTCTCCCGCATAATTCCTGCAAATGTGTCTCTTTTACTATCGGTTTACCATTAAAGCTTTTTTCCGACAAAATTAATTATTTATAGCTCAGTTTTGGATCAATAGTATCAACGAAAAACATTTTGAAATTGAATTCAAGCCTTCTATTAAACATTTTGTTTCTGATACTCATCATGATTTCTGAATATTGGCATAATTGTTAATATTGAACCTAAACCATTTGATGGCACATGCTTTATGGAAATCAACACTTTTTAGAAAACTATTCGCCGATTGTTAGCGAAAATTATTTGCTGGTTCAAGCGATATATAAACTAACAGAAGTTCAAACCGAATTTGAATAGATTTAAACATTTTTTGAATCAATGAAATTAAACTTTTTTGACTTTTTTTCCGCATATTATCAAAAACGTCGAAAAGATTTAACAGTGTCTCTTTTACTATCGAATTTTTCAAATTTTTCTCTTGACAACTGGGCCCAACTTCTAGCAATAATAAAAATTTATGCAAGGAAAAACAATCCATTAGAACTTTACGCAAGCAAAATATTGTCTGAGTCGCCTCTGTTCTCTATCAGTAGAATACTGGTTGAACGACTATTTTTGAAAAAAGGGTCAGTGCTTGGATATTTTTGGAATTAGAGAAATCATTCTTTTGGAAAAAAAATTGTGCCACTCTTCTGGTCGGTGGTTCGCTTCTTATTACAAATTAATTGAGCATAGAACCAAACAATTGGCTAAATGCAACCACTTTTGCGCTTATTTTTGAAATATCCATGCTAAGATCTAAATATTAAATTTATGTAAGATCAACAATTAATTAAACGCTATATCATTTAAGATCAGAGTTAAGCATTGATGTTAACAGAGTTATGCATTGATGTGTCTGTATATTCAACGCTAAAATGAACGCTAAGTTTCGTAAGATCAACGATTTTTAACTGATGATATGTAAGCTATACGCTTCGAAACGCGAAAGCTGTAACATCAATGCATTAAAACGCCAAAGCTGTAAGATCTACTTTTTAATAATAAATAAAATATATGCTCAGAAGAGTCAAAATTATGTAAGATCTACGTTTAGAGACAGCAGAATTATGCAAGATTAGAAACGCTGTAATTATGTAAGTTCTACGCTTAGAATTGGCAAAAGTAGGTAAGATCAACCCATAGAAACTCCGAAATTATGCATCATATGTGCTTTGAAAGGAAATTACAGTAACGCATTCGATTAGGAAAATACTTTTTAAGATCTACGCTTGAAAACGCTAAATGATGTAAGAATAACGCTTGAAACGGCCATATAAGGTTGTTATGATAAGGTTGTCATGCCTGTGAGGAAACTGTGCAGTAACATTGGAACAGCTGGAAGCATTCAGGAAAATTTCAGATGATGTGTCAATTTGCTCCATTTCAAACATTAGATGGAACTTTCATGAACTAAAGAAACGTAACTGTAAATAATTAATCTATTTAGGCTGTCAATAAGTAAAGGATTATAAAAGAGATGAAAGAAAACAAGAAAGAGACAAAACTTCGGAGCGAGATTTTTATGCTCAGGGTTAATTCATTTGAGTTCAAATCAATTTGATGTTGCTATTTGATATAGCATACAGGTTCAATATCTGAATTTTGTAAAATCACTTTATCGAATTTCATTGTGTTGAGTATCAACTAAAACAGATCAACTATAACAGATGAACTACAACACAAATAAAATTTGGAATCTTTTTCTATAAAGGGACTTATCAACGAGTTTTTCTTAGCAGTTAGACTTTACCCCGCTTTAAGAGACCTTAGTGGCCCCTTCCGGTTGGCGGTGCCGTAGAGTGGTCAATTGTTTGTTGAAATTTAACTGCAGTTGAATTTTACAATATTGCCAGATAATTTTCAGTAAATTTTAATATTTTTTCTGTAAAATCGTAGGTGATCGTTTTAGGTTTTTTAAGGTGCTCTTTGCAATCTGGCAATGTTAACCAGGTATTAGTGTTTCCAAAGCTGTTAAATTGTAATATATATATATATATATATATATATATATATATATATATATATATATGTATGTATGTATATATATATATATATATATATATATATATATATACATATATATATATATATATATATATATATATATATAAATCGTCTTAAAACTTTTAAATAAAGCAAAGCAAAAGGTGATAATTGTGTATAGGAAATATTTTGTAGACACTCGATTAAGCCTACAAGATAAAGACAACTGCTGAAAATATTTGTGTTTATAAAAACCTGTTGTTCGTAGGAAATAATTATCCAAAAACTAGAATCGCAGACGGAAGCGTTTATTCGAAGAAGAATAAGGTGTTTGAATAAAAAAAAATGGGTGCATATGTGCTTGTTCAATTGTGCGTGTGCGTGTGGTTGTGTATGTGTGTTGAAGTGCGTTTGTTTGAGCGTGTGTATAATTTTGATCGTGTGTGTGTGTGTGTGTGTGTGTGTGTGTGTGTGTGGGTGTGTGGTTAGGTGGGTGCGTGAGTGTGCATGTGTGGTTGGGTTTTTGCGCGTGCATGTTTGCGTTTGAGTGCCTGTCTGTCTTTGTGTGTGTTTTTGTGTGAACGTATATGTTTGTGTTAGTGTGTGTTATTGTGCCTGTATGCGTATGCTTGAATGTGTATGGTTGGGTGCTTGTGAGTTTGTGTGTTTGTGCATGTGTGCTTGTGTGTGTATATGCACGTGTTTGCGTGCGCTTGCGTAAGCTAGTGTCGTATTTGTGTGTGTGTGTGTGTGTGTCTGTGTTTATGTGTTATGTGCGTAAACGTACACACACGCGCACACACACACACAAACACAAACGCACACGCACAATCCCACACGCAAATAAATACAACCACCCACACACGCGCAAACTTACACACGAACACACAATATAACACAAATGCACACGCACAAGCACGCAGAAAAACTGCAACTCACACAAACGGGCATTCAAAAACAAGCAAAGAAAAACTCATGAAAACAGAAACACCCTCACAGGCACAAGCATAACACATACGCTAGCCCACATAAATGCACACAAACATACGAACAGACACAAACACACACACACATACATGTACAAAGACACAATCACACACAAAAACGCTTAAATACAGACGCACAAACTCACGCAAGCAATAGTGCACAAAAACACAAACAAACAAAAGCACGAACACGCACAAACGGACACAAACACATGAACACGCATACACCCACACAATCACATGCATACACGCAAAAACACAAAAAATGAAACACGCAAACCTACGTGTATGTGTGTGTGCTTTTTTGTGTGTAAGTTTCTGTGTGTATGTTTGTCTCATATGAGTGTGTGTGTGTGTGTGTGTTCGTGTGTGTGTCTGTTATTTTGCGCGTATGTGTGTGAGCGTGTATGTTTGTGCGTTTCTGCGTGCGTAAGCGTTTGTGTGTTTGTGTTTGAATTTGTACACACAAGCACGAATTCTCTTATATTTAGAAACACGCGCCCTCACACACTCGAACATACTCAGAAACACACCACACTCGTGAACACATACACACAAACACAGAAACACACAAATCAGCACTTGCACATAAAAACACACAAACACACGCACACACACTTTCAAAAACACAATCACACACACAAACAAAAACAAGTAGGAATGCGCATTCACATGCAAACACAAATACACATTCGAAAGCACACAAACAAACAAACAAACACCTATTCCCAAACCTACACAAGAAAACCAACACACGCTCACAAACTCACGCATCCTCGCTTATGCACATACACACAGAGACTTGAACATACACTTGAACATATACAAACATACACACATATTACGCACACATACGCGCACACACACTAACACAAACACTCATAAACGTGCACACATGCACGCATACCACATATAAATAACACACACATACACACAGGCGCACAAACAAACCCACAAACGCACACAAGCTTTCACACACAAACACATATCTGTCTTTGTGTGTGTTTTTGTGTGAACGTATATGTTTGTGTTAGTGTGTGTTATTGTGCCTCTATGCGTATGCTTGAATGTGTATGGTTGGGTGCTTGTGAGTTTGTGTGTTTGTGCATGTGTGCTTGTGTGTGTATATGCACGTGTTTGCGTGCGCTTGCGTAAGCTAGTGTCGTATTTGTGTGTGTGTGTCTGTGTTTATGTGTTTTGTGCGTAAACGTACACACACGCGCACACACACACAAACACAAACGCACACGCACAATCCCAAACGCACATACACACAACCACCCACACACGCGCAAACTTACACACGAACACACTATATATCACAAATGCACACGCACAAGCACGCAGAAAAACTGCAACTCACACAAACGGGCATTCAAAAACAAGCAAAGAAAAACTCAAGAACACAAAAACACGCTCACACGCACAAGCATAACACATACGCTAGCCCACATAAATGCACACAAACATACGAACAGACACAAACACACACACACATACATGTACAAAGACACAATCACACACAAAAACGCTTAAATACAGACGCACAAGCTCACGCAAGCAATCGTGCACAAACACACAAACAAACAAAAGCACGAACACGCACAAACGGACACAAACACATGAACACGCATACACCCACACAATCACATGCATACAGGCAGAAACACAAAAAATGAAACACGCAAACCTACGTGTATGTGTGTGTGCTTTTTTGTGTGTAAGTTTCTGTGTGTATGTTTGTCTCATATGAGTGTGTTTGTGTGTGTTCGTGTGTGTGTCTGTTATTTTGCGCGTATGTGTGTGAGCGTGTATGTTTGTGCGTTTCTGCGTGCGTATGCGTTTGTGTGTTTGTGTTTGAATTTGTACACACAAGCACGAATTCACATATATATACACAGAAACACACAAATAAGCACTTGCACATGAAAACACACAAACACACGAACACACACTTTCAAAAACACAATCACACACAAGCAAAAACAAGTAGGAATGCGCATTCACATGCAAACACAAATACACATTCGAAAGCACACAAACAAACAAACAAACACCTATTCCCAAACCTACACAAGAAAACCAACACACGCTCACAAACTCACACATCCTCGCACATGCACATACACACAGAGACTTGAACATACACTTGAACATATACAAACATACACACATATTACGCACACTTACGCGCACACACACTAACACAAACACTCATAAATTACACGCATGCACGCTTACCACATATAAATAACACACATACACACACGCGCACAAACCAACCCACAAACGCACACAAGCGTTCACACACAAACACACATGCACACGCACAAACGCACACGCACGTACACAAACACTCACACACACACGCAAACTCACACATGAACACATATTAAAACACAAACACACACGCACAAGCACGCAGAAAAACCTCAATTCACACAAACGAACATTCAGACACACGCACACAAAAAAATCTAGAACACAAAAACACGCACACACTCACATGCATACACACAAAAACACACAAAATGAAACATGCAAACCTACACATTCCAACACAACCACACAAACGCAAACGCTCGCACAAACCCACAGACATACACGCTCACACACATTCGCTAAAAGTAACAGACACACTCACGAGCACACACAAACAAACACACACACAAACACACTCATATGAAACAAACCAACACACATACACAGGCACGAACGCACAAATACTTACAAAAACCCGTCCTCACACACTCGAACATACACAAAAACACAAACTCGTGAACGCATACACAAAAACACAGAAACACACACATACACACTTGCACTTAGAAACACACAAACATACGCACAAACAAATTTACAAATACACTCACACACATAAACAAAAACAAACAGGAACGCGCATAAACATGCAAAATGAAACACACTCACATGCATACACACAAAAACACACAAAATGAAACATGCAAACCTACACATTCCAACACAACCACACAAACGCAAACGCTCGCACAAACCCACAGACATACACGCTCACACACATTCGCTCAAAGTAACAGACATTTTCACGAGCACACACACACAAACACACACACACACACACAAACACACTCATATGAGACAAACACACACACACACACACACAAGCTCGAACGCACATATACTTACAAACACCCGCCCTCACACACTCGAAGATACTCAAAAACACACACTAGTGAACGCATACACAAAAACACAGAAACACACAGATAAGCACTTGCACTTAGAAACACACAAACACACCCACACACACATTCACAAACACAATCACGCACACAAACAAACACAAACAGGAAAGCGCATACACATGCAAAATGAAACACACGCTCACGCACACACGCTAAAAAACACACGTTTGCACATATGTATGCACACAAAACGACACACATATAGCACAGATACGCACCCAACACATACAAACAAACAAACACGTACATATACAAAAGCACACAAACACACACAGTCAAACGTGCACGCATACACTAAAGCACACACTAAAGCACGCATACAAACGTGCATACACACAAACACGCACAAAAGCACGCACACACACACGAACACGCATATGCATATACAGGCAAACGCACACTCGTATGCGCGCAGGTACAAATACACAAACACGCTCTCACAATTACGCACACCCTCACACTCACACATACTCACACAAACACACACAAACATACACAAAATTATGACGAACAACCCTACAAACACAAACACACAGACAAGCACGCACATGAACACACACACACACACACACACACACACACATTTTCACACAAAAACACACGCTCACGCACATAACACACGCTTACGAGACAAACAAACAAAAATACACGCAAAATACACACATGCGCGCACACAAACATACAAACACACACACACACACAAACACACACAAAAACACTCATACGCACACACAATCACACACGCACACAACGACACACGCCATAGGTACATACAAGCAAACAGAGGTGCATAGACACACGAAAACACATACACACAGAGACAACCGCACACACACACACACACACAGGCACACTCGCACACAAAAACAAACGCTGACGCACATACGCACACGAGACAAACAAATAAGCGAAAACCCACACACTAACACACACACACACACACACAAGCACACACAGACGCGCACGCGCACACATTCAACCACAACCAACAAAAGTATATACAAGTACACACAGGCACACAGACACACAAAAACACATATGTACACACAAACGCACACCCGCTAACGCGAACTTGCACAAATATGCGGACATACACACACAAGCACACATGCACACACACACATAAACTCAAAAGCACCAAAACACACACACACACTCACACACACGCAAACGCATACACATTCAGGCACATTAACGCATACTAACAAAAACGATCACGCCCACACAAACACACTCACACTACAAACAAGCATGCTCACAAAATCAAAAACAGACACACATGCAAAGACTCACGCGTGAACAAACGTGCGCTCTCTCAAACACATACGCACATAAACATATACACGCGCAAAAAAAACGCACTTTAACACACAAATACAAACAGACACGCGCACACAAACACACGCTCACACGCGCACGCATATACGCAAACGTCTGGTTACACACACACACACATACAAAAGCTCACGCACATAAACATACAAAAGCACAAAATAACTCAGTTCAACGCAAAAACTCAAACACACACGCACACACAATCACAAACTCACAAGCACACGCATATACCCTTACGCCTGGACACATACATACACACACATACACAAATTTACACAAAACACAAACACACGTACACGCACAAACGCACTCGCACATAAAAGCAAGCACATACCGACAAACAAACAACCACACACATATACACGCAAAAACTAAACGCACACAATCAAGCAAAGATTGAGAACATACACACACACAAACAAAGAAACGCTGACAAATTCATGCATACTCGCACACGCACACTCGCATAAACGCAACAAAACCACACACGCACTCATTTACGCACAACTCAGCATACACATACAAACACACATAAACGTACAGACGCACACTCATGTACAAACAGAAGCACACGCAAACATACACACGCACACAACACATTAAACACACACATACACTTACGCGCACATACACACACACACTCATTTTACGCACACCTTAGCACACACAAACACACACACAGACGCATAAACGTACAGACTCACAAACATGTTCGCACGCAAGCACACACAAACACACACACACACACAAAACACATTAAACAAACACATACACACACGCGCACGTACACACAAATGCACACACGTTCTCAATCTCGAACAACACTCACACACGTACACACCCAACCACACACTCAAGCATAAAATTACAAACACACTTGCATGCACACACGCACAAAAACGAGCATATAGAGACATAGAAACTCAGGAATGCAGACGCACACAGACACACTCACAAGAACGCACACAAAAACACACAAATTAAAACGTGAAAATCTACATACACGAAAACACGCACACACGCGCACGCACAAAAGTACAAACACAAAAGAACACGCATTCAAGCAAACAAACAAACACCTACACAACAACACACAAATGCACACACAAACAAACGCTCACACACACACAAACACTATTATGAGCATATAATACAAAAACACACAAAACAATTACATGCAATAAAAACACACACGTAAACGTACACCCACATACATAACACAACAGCACTCATAAGCACGCAAACTCACACGCAAAGACACGCAAAAGCACACAATCAAGCGCAGATACACACAAACAAAACAAACACAACAAAAGCACACAGAAACACGCAAACACGGGCGCACACAAACTCACGTTCACACACACACACACACACACACACACACATACACACACACGCATAAACACACACGCTTGCACATATATACGCACACAAATACACTCAAATATAGCACACACTACGCTAACAAACATATACACGCATGCACACAAATAGACGCATAGGCACACACACACGCACACACAAACATACAATCACGAACACATACACGCAAAAACAAAAAAAGCAAACGCACACAAACAGGTATATAATCGCGAAAATACACACAAAAACTAAGAAACGCAGGCAAATTGCCGCATACTCGCTTACACACACACAAACATAAACACACAAACCAACACACACAAACACAATTTTACGCAAACATTAGCAAAGACACACAAACACACCCACATATACGTACAGAAGCACAGACATGTACGCACGCAAGCACACACACACACATGCATTCGCAAAACACAAACTCACACACGAACAAAAACACACACGTGCACACATACACTCAAAAGCTTATAACACACACACGCACACACACATACGTACACAAACAAACACAAAAACTCTTACATACAGGTACAAACACAGTTGCACGCACACACTCAGACAAACGCGCACAAACATACACAAACACACACATGCATACACGCACGCAAAGAAACACACACACGCACTTATACTTACGCACACCAACAAACACACACACACACTCACACGAACACGCCAAAATACACACAATATAAAAATGTGCTTACCTACACAGTCGAACACACAAACGCACAAACACACAAGGACGCACATTCAGGCAAACGAACAAACACGCACATAATAACACACACATACACACACAAACAAACGCTCACACACACAAACACTCATATGAGCATATGAGACAAAAATACACAAAACAAATACACGCACAGAAACACAAACACGTACACGAACGCACACACACACATTATAAAAACAAAACCACACTCATACACACAAACTCACACAAAAACGAGCACTCGTGCGCACATACACACACACAAAACAAACTTAATCTACAAGAACAAACAGGAACATGCAGATACTGGCGCACACAAACACATGCTCACACACACACGCATAACAAACACGCAATATAGGCAAGCACACAAACACACTCTAATCTTACACACACTCACGCTCACAAATAAATACATTCATATATATATCTATATATATTTATATATATGTATATAAATATATATATATATATATATATATATATATATATATATATATATATATATATATATATATATATATATTTACATGCACGTTCACAAATAGACACATAGACACACGCACATACACTTGTACAAACAAACATACAACAACACACACACACGCTTACAGGCACAAACAAGAGCACGCTCACAAAAACAAATGTATAACCGCGAACATACTCATACACCAACAAAGAAACTCTGGCCAACTCACACTCGCTCACAATCGCGAACACAAACACACACACACACACACACACACACATACACACATACGTACTAACCCAACCACACACTCACACCCAGAAACACAAAGACACACACACGCACACGCACAAGCGCACACGCACATACAAACACAGCCCGTCAAAAACACACGCACACACAAATACACACACGAACAAAAACACACACTCGTGCACACATGCAATCAAAAGCATATAACACACACAAATATACACGTACAAACACACTTACACGCACACCCTAACGCAAACGGGCACAAACGGAGGCAGAAATTCACGCATGCAAACGTGCACACACATACACAACAACACGCACAAACATACAAAAACACACGCACTCACACTTGCACACACACACACAGACACTCAAACGAACACAAACAAAATCACACAAATTAAAAAGTGCAAGCCAACAAACACGACTACACACACGCACAGGCACTCAAAGACGTACAAAAACACAAGCACTTACATTAACACTAGCAAAGAAACACGCACACAACAACACACACACATGCACACACAAAAAAACTAATACACACAAACAAACATCCGTATGAGCATATGAGACAAACATGTACAAAAATTACACTCGCAAAAACAAAAAAACACACACGTACGCGTACACACACACACGTACATAAACGCACACGCACAAACCCACACAAACCCACACACCAACACACACGCTTGCACACACACGCACACAAACACACTCAAATGTAACAAACATATATACGCTCAAAAACATATATACGCAAAACAAAAGCACAGGCACACAGTAAAATACATAATATAAAACATACACACACAAACAAAGAAACGCTGGGAAATTTGCGCAAACTTGCACATGCACACGCATACATAGACACACAAACACACGCACGCACACAAAACATAGAACACATACGTTTAGACACGTGAGTATACACACACACAAACGCACACGCGGTCACAGTCGCGAGCACAAACACACACACACAAACACACACACACGTACAGACCCAACCACACAATAACATCCATACACACAAAAATACACAAGCACACGCAAAAATGCATAGCCACTCACAATCGCTAGCACAGACGCACACACACACACTCACATACACACACGTAAACACTCAATCACACACTTACACCCATCCACACGCACATACACAAGCGCACACGAACCTACACACACACCACGTCAAACACTAACACAAAAACTTACACACGAACAAAAACATTTGCTCCCATACACTCAAAAAATTTATCACATATACGCATACACACATACGCGAACACACACATACAAACACACACAAACACAAACATACCTACACGTACAAACACATGCGCGCACATACAGACGCACAAAATCACGCACAGAAACGTGCACACACACTCACACACTAAAATTAAAACGTGTAAACTTACACACACACGAACGCACACACTCACACGCACGCACAAACGTACAAACACACAATAACACATTCACACAAACAAACAAACACGCACACAACAACACACAACTGCACACACCAACACATGCTCACACACATAAACACACATATGAGCATATGAGAGAAACATACACACAAAAAGACGTCCACAAAACACACACACGCACACGTACGCACAAACACACACAAAAACATACATTCTTGCCAACAAAATCAAACAAAACAACAGAGAAACACGCACAAACGGGTCACACAACCCACGCTCGCAAACACACTTAAACACACGCTTGCACAATTATATGCACACAAACAAACTCTAATCTAACACGTACTCACGCTCACAAATATATACAAGCATATATATATATATATATATATATATATATATATTTATATATATATATATATATATATATTTACATGCACGTTCACAAATAGACACATAGACGCACGCACATACACTTGAACACACAAGAATGCAACCACACACACACACTCCTACAGGCACAAACAAGAGCAAAGGCACAAAAACAACTATATAGCCGCGAAAATACTCACACAAACAAAGAAACGCTGGCAAATTCACGAATAATCACACACGCACACAACACACACAAACACATTTTACGCAAACATTCACACACACACACCCACTCTTAAACACAAATTAAAACGAGCAAACCCACATTCACAAACACACACACACACACACACGCACGCACAAACGCGCGAACACACACGTACCCACATACATGCACAATCAAACACACGCTCACAATAAACGAGACAAACATACAAACAAAAATACACACAGAAGACACACACAAAAGTACGCATGCACGCTTATACAGATGCACAAACTTACTCACGCAAACTTGCATACACACACAGACGAATACACACGCACACAACCACGCACACACAAACGGGTGCTCAAACAAAAATACGCGCCCACGCACACAATCGCACAGATACACGCGTACACCAAACGCGACACGCACACCCATCCAACCAAACACATACACTCAGGCACAAATACACACAAACACACACATACGAGCACTCAAATACATACACAAACACACGCAAACGCATGCACGCGCACGAACAAATAACAAACGCACTTACACTCATGCACATGCATACATACACTCACTCGGACCCACAAAAAAACGAACATAAAGAAAACAAGTCAAACAAAACAGAACGAACAAAACACAGAAATGCGCACGCACCAACGCACAAACACACACCCACCCATATATTCACATACACACATAATCACACTTACAAAATAACGCACACACGAACACACACATGCAAACAAAAGCACACGCTCACACAGGCATGCGAGACACACTGAAACTCGCAAGCATCCGAACGCGCACACACACACGCATACACATTCAGGCGCAATAATACAATCTAACACAAACAAACACGCTTACACAAACACACGGGAGGATATATACACAAGCTTGAACACAAAAAATCACACAAACTACACACACACACCCACAAACACATAGGAATACTTACACGCACGCACAAACGCACAAACACACACGTACCCACATATTCACACAGACAAATAAACAAACACACGAACACAAACACACACATGCACACACAAACACACGCTTACACACAAAAGCATTCGAGACAAACATACAAACAAAAACACACACACACACAAACACACACACATACACGTAAACACACACACGAACACAAACATACACATGCACGCGTACCAACACACACATGCACGCTAATACAGTTGCGCATACTCACACACGCAAACGTGTTTGTTCGTTGGTGCGTGCGGATTTCTGTGTTTTGTTCTTTTTGTTTTGTTTGACTTGTTTTCTTTATGTTCGTTTTTTGTGCGTCCGAGTGAGTGTGTGTATGCATGTGCATGAGTGTAAGTGCATTTGTTATTTGCTCGTGCGCGTGCGTGCGTCTGCGTGTGTTTGTGTATGTATTTGCGTGTTCGTATGTGCGTGTTTGTGTGTTTTTGTGCGTGAGTATGTATGTGTGGTTGGATGGGTGTGCGTGCGGGTTTGGTGTACGCGTGTATCTGTGCGATTGTGTGCGTGAGCGGGTGTTTGTGTTTGAGCGCCCCTTTTTGTGTGCGTGGTTGTGTGCGTGTGTGTTCGTCTATGTTTGTATGCAAGTTTGCGTGAGTGAGTTTGCGCATCTGTATAAGCGTGCATGTGTGTGTACGTACTTTTGTGTGAGTTTTCTGTGTGTATTTTTGTTTGTATGTTTGTCTCGTTTCGTGTGAGCGTGTGTTTGATTGTGCATGTATGTAGGTACGTGTGTGTTCGCGCGTTTTTGCGTGCGTGTGTGTGTGATTGTGAATGTGGGTTTGCTCGTTTTACACATCCACGTGTTTGCACCCATCCACGTGCAAACACACAACCACACTCTCTCTCTCTCTCTCTCACACACACACACACACGAACACACACGCAAACATAGACACAAAGACACACACAAGCATGTGAGCATGTGTTGGTGTGTGAAGGTGTGTGTTGTTGTGTGCGTGTTTGTTTGATTGTGTGATTGTGTGTTATTGTGTGAATGTGTGAAACTGTGTGTGTAAGTTTACACGTTTTAATTTTAGTGTGTGTTCGTGTAAGTGTGTGTGTGTGTGTGCGCAAGTGTGAGTGCGTAAGTTTGTTCCTATGTGTGCGTGTGGGCATGTGCGTTTGTTTGAGTATTTTTGTGAGTGTTCCTGTTTGTGTGTGTGTGCACGTTTCTGTGCGTGAGTTTGTGCGTCTGTATGTGCGCGCATGTGTTTGTACGTGTATGTATTAAATTTTTTGAGTGTATGGGAGCACATGTTTTTGTTCGTGTGTAAATTTTTGTGTTAGTGTTTGAGGTGGTGTGTGTGTAGGTTCGTGTGCGCTTGTGTATGTGCGTGTGGTTTGGTGTAAGTGTGTGAGAGGGTGTTTAAGTGTGTGTGTGTGTATGTGTGTGGGTGTGTGTGTGTGTGCTTGTGCTAGCGATTGTGAGCGGTTATGTTTTTGTGCGTGTGCTTGTGTATTTTTATGCGTATGGATGTTAGTGTGTGGCTGGGTTTATTCGTGTGTGTGTTTGTGTGTGTGTGTTTGTGCTCGCGACTGTGACATAGTGTGCGTTTGTGTGTGTGCATATTCACGTGTCTAAATGTATGTGTTTTTTGTTTTGTGTGCAAGCGTGTGTTTGTGTTTTTATGTATGTGTGTGCATGTGCAAGTTTGCGTGAATTTCCCAGCGTTTCTTTGTTTGTGCGTTTATGTTTTATATTATGTATTTTACTGTGCGCCTGTGCTTTTGTTTTGCGTATAAATGTTTGTTACATTTGAGTGTGTTTGTGTGCGTGTGTGTGCAAGCGTGTCTGTTTGTGTGTGGGTTTGTGTGGGTGTGTGTGTGTGTGTGTGTTTATGTACGTGTGTGTGTACGCGTACGTGTATGTTTTTTGCGAGTGTAATTTTTGTACATGTATGCTCATATGAATGTTTGTTTGTGTGTATTAGTTTGTTTTGTGTGTGCTTGTGTGTGTTGTTGTGTGCGTGTTTGTTTGCTTGTGTTAATGTAAGTGCTTGTGTTTTTGTACGCTTGTGAGTGCGTGTGCGTGTGTGTAGTCGTGTGTGTTGGATTGCACTTTTTAATTTGTGTGATTTTGTTTGTGTTCGTTTGAGTGTGTGTGTGTGTGTGTGTGTGCAAGTGTGAGTGCGTGTGTTTCTGTATGTTTGTGCGTGTTCTTGTGTATGTGTGTGCTCGTTTGCATGCAAGAGTTTCTGCCTCTGTTTGTGCCCGTTTTTGTTAGGGTGTGCGTGTAAGTGTGTTTGTACGTGTATTTTTGTGTGTGTTATATGCTTTTGGTTGCATGTGTGCACGAGTGTGTGTTTTTTGTTCGTGTGTGAGTTTGTGTGTGCGTTAGTTTCTGACGAGCTGTGTCTGTATGTGTGTGTGTGCGTTTGTGCGTGTGCGTGTGTGTGTCTTTGTGTTTATGGGTGTGAGTGTGTGGTTGGGTTTGTACGTATGTGTGTATGTGTGTGTGTGTGATTGTGTTTGCGATTGTGAGCGAGTGTGCGTTTGTGTGCGTTAATGTGCACGCGCGTGTACACACGTGGTTTATGTGTTGTGTGAAAGCGTGCTTGCGTACGCGTGTGTGCATCTGTACATTAATGAGTGTTTGATTGTGTGTGTTTGTGTTTATGTGATTATGTGCGTGTGTGGGTGCGTGTGCGATTATGCGTGAATTTGCCAGAATTTCTTTGTTTGTGTGTGAGTATGTTTGCGGTTATACATTTGCTTTTGTGAGTGTGCTCCTGTTTGTGCCTGCAAGCGTGTGTGTTTGTGGTTGTATGTTTGTGTGTGCAAGTGTATGTGCGTGTGTCTATGTGTCTATTTGTGAACGTGCATGTAAATATATATATATATATATATATATATATATATATATATATATATATATATATATATATATATATATATATATATATACATGAAAGTATATATTTATGAGCGTGAGTGTGTGTTAGATTATAGTGTGAGTGTGCGTGCCTATATGTCTGCAAGCGTGTTTGTTATGCGTGTGTGTGTGAGCATGTGTTTGTGTGCGCCCGTATCTGCATGGTCCTGTGTGTTCTTGCAGATTATGTTTTTTTTGTGTGTGTGCGCACGAGTGCTTGTTTTGTGTGAGTTTGTGTGCTTGAGTGCGGTTGTGTTTTTTAATGTTTGTGTGCGTTCGTGTACGTGTTTGTGTTTTTATGCGTGTATTTGTTTTGTGTATTTTTGTCTCATATGCTCATATGAGTGTTTGTGTGTGTGAGCGTTTGTTCGTGTGTGTATGTGTGTGTTAATTTGTGCGTGTTTGTTTGTTTGCGTGAATGCGTGTCCTTGTGTGTTTGTGCGTTTGTGTTTTCGACTGTGTAGGTAAGCACGTTTTAATATTGTGTGTATTTTTGCGTGTTCGTGTGAGTGTGTGTGTGTGTTTGTTGGCGTGCGCAAGTGAGAGTGCGTGTGCGTGTTTCTTTGCCTGCGTGTAAGCATGTGTGTGTTTTTGTTTATTTGTGCGTGCAAGTGTGTTTGTACGTGTATGTAAGTTTTTTTGTGTTTGTGTGTGTTCGTATTTGTGTGTGCGTGTGTGTGTGTTATAAACTTTTGAGTGAATGTGTGCACGTGTGTGTTTTTGTTCGTGTGTGAGTTTGTGTGTTTGTATTTGACACAGTGTGCGTCTTTTTGCGAATGCGTGTGTGTTTGTGTGCTTGCGTGCGTACATGTCTGTGCCTCTGTACGTATATGTGGGTGTGTTTGTGTGTCTTTGCTAATGTTTGCGTAAATTGTGTTTGTGTGTGTTGGTTTGTGTGTTTATGTGTGCGTGTGTGTGCGTGTGCAAGTATACGGGATTTTGCCAGCGTTACTTTGTTTTTGTGTGTATTTTCGCGATTTTAAATCTGTTTGTGTGCGTGTGCTTTTTTATGCGTGTAAGTGTTTGTGATTGTATGTTTGTGTGTGCGTGTGTGTGTGTGTGTGTGCCTATGCGTCTATTTGTGTGCATGCGTGTATATGTTTGTGAGCGTAAGTGTGTGTTATATTTGAGTGTGTTTGTGTGCGTATATGTGTGCAAGCGTGTGTGTTTATGCGTGTGTGTGTGTGTGTGTGTGTGTGTGTGTGTGTGTGTGAACGTGAGTTTGTGTGCGCTCGTGTTTGCGTGTTTCTGTCTGCTTTTGTTGTGTTTGTTTTGTTTGTGTGTATCTGCGCTTGATTGTGTGCTTTTGCGTGTCTTTGCGTGTGAGTTTGTGTGTGTATGAGTGCTGTTGTGTTTATGTATGTGGGTGTACGTGTACGTGTGTGTGTTTATTGTGTGTAATTGTTTTGTGTATTTTTGTATCATATGGCCATAATAGTGTTTGTCTGTGTGAGGGTTTGTTTGTGTGTGCATATGTGTGCTGTTGTGTAGGTGTTTGTTTGTTTGCGTTAATGCGTGTTCTTGTATGTTTGTACGTTTGTGCGTGCGTGTGTGTGCGCGTTTTCGTGTATGTACGTTTGCACGTTTTAATTTGTGTGTTTTTGTGTGCTTTTTTGTGAGTGTGTTTGTGTACGTCTGCATTTGTGAGTTTCTATGTCTGTATGTGCTCGTTTGTGTGCGTGTTCGGTTGGTTGTGTACGTGTGTGTGTATGTGTGTTGTTCGAGATTTAGAACGAGTGTGCATTTTTGTATATGTGCGCGTGTTTGCATGTGTTTGTTTAATGTGTTTTATGTGTGTGTGTTTGTGTGTGCTTGCGTGCGAACATTTCTGTGAGTCTGTACGTTTATGTGTCTCTCTGTGTGTGTGTTTGTGTGTGCCATGTTGTGCGTAAAATGAGTGTGTGTGTGTCTGTTTATGTGCTTGTAAGTGTATGTGTGTGTTTAATGTGTTGTGTGCGTGTGTATGTTTGCGTGTACTTGTGTTTGTACTTGTGTGTGCGTCTGTACGTTTATGTGTGTTTGTGTGTGTATGCTAAGGTGTGCGTAAATGAGTGCGTGTGTGGGTTTGTGTGTTTTTGAGTTTGTGCGTGTGCAAGTATGCATGAATTTATCAGCGTTTCTTTGTTTGTGTGTGTGTGTGTATGTTTGCAATCATTTGTTTGCTTGTCTGCGTTTGTTTTTGTTTTTGCGTGTATATGTGTGTGTGTGTGTGGTTGTTTGTTTGTCGGTATATGCTTGTTTTTATGTGCGAGTGCGTTTGTGCGTGTACGTGTGTTTTTGTTTCGTGTAAAATTGTGTATGTGTGTGTATGTGTCCAGGCGTGTGGGTATATGCGTTTGCTTGTTTATGTGTGATTGTGTGTGCGTGTGTGTTTGAGTTTTTGTGTTGAACTGCGTTTGTTTGTGCTTGTGTATGTTTACGTGCGTGAGCTTTTGTATGTGTGTGCGTGTGTGTGTGTGTGTAACCAGAAGTTTGCGTATATGCGTTTGTGTGTGTGTGCACGTTTCTGTGCGTGAGTTTGTGCGTCTGTATGTGCGCGCATGTGTTTGTACGTGTATGTATTAAATTTTTTGAGTGTATGGGAGCACATGTTTTTGTTCGTGTGTAAATTTTTGTGTTAGTGTTTGAGGTGGTGTGTGTGTAGGTTCGTGTGCGCTTGTGTATGTGCGTGTGGTTTGGTGTAAGTGTGTGAGAGGGTGTTTAAGTGTGTGTGTGTGTATGTGTGTGGGTGTGTGTGTGTGTGCTTGTGCTAGCGATTGTGAGCGGTTATGTTTTTGTGCGTGTGCTTGTGTATTTTTATGCGTATGGATGTTAGTGTGTGGCTGGGTTTATTCGTGTGTGTGTTTGTGTGTGTGTGTTTGTGCTCGCGACTGTGACATAGTGTGCGTTTGTGTGTGTGCATATTCACGTGTCTAAATGTATGTGTTTTTTGTTTTGTGTGCAAGCGTGTGTTTGTGTTTTTATGTATGTGTGTGCATGTGCAAGTTTGCGTGAATTTCCCAGCGTTTCTTTGTTTGTGCGTTTATGTTTTATATTATGTATTTTACTGTGCGCCTGTGCTTTTGTTTTGCGTATAAATGTTTGTTACATTTGAGTGTGTTTGTGTGCGTGTGTGTGCAAGCGTGTCTGTTTGTGTGTGGGTTTGTGTGGGTGTGTGTGTGTGTGTGTGTTTATGTACGTGTGTGTGTACGCGTACGTGTATGTTTTTTGCGAGTGTAATTTTTGTACATGTATGCTCATATGAATGTTTGTTTGTGTGTATTAGTTTGTTTGTGTGTGCTTGTGTGTGTTGTTGTGTGCGTGTTTGTTTGCTTGTGTTAATGTAAGTGCTTGTGTTTTTGTACGCTTGTGAGTGCGTGTGCGTGTGTGTAGTCGTGTGTGTTGGATTGCACTTTTTAATTTGTGTGATTTTGTTTGTGTTCGTTTGAGTGTGTGTGTGTGTGTGTGTGTGTGCAAGTGTGAGTGCGTGTGTTTCTGTATGTTTGTGCGTGTTCTTGTGTATGTGTGTGCTCGTTTGCATGCAAGAGTTTCTGCCTCTGTTTGTGCCCGTTTTTGTTAGGGTGTGCGTGTAAGTGTGTTTGTACGTGTATTTTTGTGTGTGTTATATGCTTTTGGTTGCATGTGTGCACGAGTGTGTGTTTTTGTTCGTGTGTGAGTTTGTGTGTGCGTTAGTTTCTGACGAGCTGTGTCTGTATGTGTGTGTGCGTTTGTGCGTGTGCGTGTGTGTGTCTTTGTGTTTATGGGTGTGAGTGTGTGGTTGGGTTTGTACGTATGTGTGTATGTGTGTGTGTGTGATTGTGTTTGCGATTGTGAGCGAGTGTGCGTTTGTGTGCGTTAATGTGCACGCGCGTGTACACACGTGGTTTATGTGTTGTGTGAAAGCGTGCTTGCGTACGCGTGTGTGCATCTGTACATTAATGAGTGTTTGATTGTGTGTGTTTGTGTTTATGTGATTATGTGCGTGTGTGGGTGCGTGTGCGATTATGCG
Organism: Convolutriloba macropyga; assembly: GCF_964194025.1. Taxonomy (NCBI): domain Eukaryota; kingdom Metazoa; phylum Xenacoelomorpha; order Acoela; family Convolutidae; genus Convolutriloba; species Convolutriloba macropyga. The sequence continues at coordinate 32,005,411 of NC_134474.1, read as the reverse complement.
TGAATTTGCCAGAATTTCTTTGTTTGTGTGTGAGTATGTTTGCGGTTATACATTTGCTTTTGTGAGTGTGCTCCTGTTTGTGCCTGCAAGCGTGTGTGTTTGTGGTTGTATGTTTGTGTGTGCAAGTGTATGTGCGTGTGTCTATGTGTCTATTTGTGAACGTGCATGTAAATATATATATATATATATATAAATATATATATATATATATATATATATATATATATATACATGAAAGTATATATTTATGAGCGTGAGTGTGTGTTAGATTATAGTGTGAGTGTGCGTGCCTATATGTCTGCAAGCGTGTTTGTTATGCGTGTGTGTGTGAGCATGTGTTTGTGTGCGCCCGTATCTGCATGGTCCTGTGTGTTCTTGCAGATTATGTTTTTTTTGTGTGTGTGCGCACGAGTGCTTGTTTTGTGTGAGTTTGTGTGCTTGAGTGCGGTTGTGTTTTTTAATGTTTGTGTGCGTTCGTGTACGTGTTTGTGTTTTTATGCGTGTATTTGTTTTGTGTATTTTTGTCTCATATGCTCATATGAGTGTTTGTGTGTGTGAGCGTTTGTTCGTGTGTGTATGTGTGTGTTAATTTGTGCGTGTTTGTTTGTTTGCGTGAATGCGTGTCCTTGTGTGTTTGTGCGTTTGTGTTTTCGACTGTGTAGGTAAGCACGTTTTAATATTGTGTGTATTTTTGCGTGTTCGTGTGAGTGTGTGTGTGTGTTTGTTGGCGTGCGCAAGTGAGAGTGCGTGTGCGTGTTTCTTTGCCTGCGTGTAAGCATGTGTGTGTTTTTGTTTATTTGTGCGTGCAAGTGTGTTTGTACGTGTATGTAAGTTTTTTTGTGTTTGTGTGTGTTCGTATTTGTGTGTGCGTGTGTGTGTGTTATAAACTTTTGAGTGAATGTGTGCACGTGTGTGTTTTTGTTCGTGTGTGAGTTTGTGTGTTTGTATTTGACACAGTGTGCGTCTTTTTGCGAATGCGTGTGTGTTTGTGTGCTTGCGTGCGTACATGTCTGTGCCTCTGTACGTATATGTGGGTGTGTTTGTGTGTCTTTGCTAATGTTTGCGTAAATTGTGTTTGTGTGTGTTGGTTTGTGTGTTTATGTGTGCGTGTGTGTGCGTGTGCAAGTATACGGGATTTTGCCAGCGTTACTTTGTTTTTGTGTGTATTTTCGCGATTTTAAATCTGTTTGTGTGCGTGTGCTTTTTTATGCGTGTAAGTGTTTGTGATTGTATGTTTGTGTGTGCGTGTGTGTGTGTGTGTGCCTATGCGTCTATTTGTGTGCATGCGTGTATATGTTTGTGAGCGTAAGTGTGTGTTATATTTGAGTGTGTTTGTGTGCGTATATGTGTGCAAGCGTGTGTGTTTATGCGTGTGTGTGTGTGTGTGTGTGTGTGTGTGTGTGTGTGTGTGTGTGTGTGAACGTGAGTTTGTGTGCGCTCGTGTTTGCGTGTTTCTGTCTGCTTTTGTTGTGTTTGTTTTGTTTGTGTGCATCTGCGCTTGATTGTGTGCTTTTGCGTGTCTTTGCGTGTGAGTTTGTGTGTGTATGAGTGCTGTTGTGTTTATGTATGTGGGTGTACGTGTACGTGTGTGTGTTTATTGTGTGTAATTGTTTTGTGTATTTTTGTATCATATGGCCATAATAGTGTTGGTCTGTGTGAGGGTTTGTTTGTGTGTGCATATGTGTGCTGTTGTGTAGGTGTTTGTTTGTTTGCGTTAATGCGTGTTCTTGTATGTTTGTACGTTTGTGCGTGCGTGTGTGTGCGCGTTTTCGTGTATGTACGTTTGCACGTTTTAATTTGTGTGTTTTTGTGTGCTTTTTTGTGAGTGTGTTTGTGTACGTCTGCATTTGTGAGTTTCTATGTCTGTATGTGCTCGTTTGTGTGCGTGTTCGGTTGGTTGTGTACGTGTGTGTGTATGTGTGTTGTTCGAGATTTAGAACGAGTGTGCATTTTTGTATATGTGCGCGTGTTTGTATGTGTTTGTTTAATGTGTTTTATGTGTGTGTGTTTGTGTGTGCTTGCGTGCGAACATTTCTGTGAGTCTGTACGTTTATGTGTCTCTCTGTGTGTGTGTTTGTGTGTGCCATGTTGTGCGTAAAATGAGTGTGTGTGTGTCTGTTTATGTGCTTGTAAGTGTATGTGTGTGTTTAATGTGTTGTGTGCGTGTGTATGTTTGCGTGTACTTGTGTTTGTACTTGTGTGTGCGTCTGTACGTTTATGTGTGTTTGTGTGTGTATGCTAAGGTGTGCGTAAATGAGTGCGTGTGTGGGTTTGTGTGTTTTTGAGTTTGTGCGTGTGCAAGTATGCATGAATTTATCAGCGTTTCTTTGTTTGTGTGTGTGTGTGTATGTTTGCAATCATTTGTTTGCTTGTCTGCGTTTGTTTTTGTTTTTGCGTGTATATGTGTGTGTGTGTGTGTGTGGTTGTTTGTTTGTCGGTATATGCTTGTTTTTATGTGCGAGTGCGTTTGTGCGTGTACGTGTGTTTTTGTTTCGTGTAAAATTGTGTATGTGTGTGTATGTGTCCAGGCGTGTGGGTATATGCGTTTGCTTGTTTATGTGTGATTGTGTGTGCGTGTGTGTTTGAGTTTTTGTGTTGAACTGCGTTTGTTTGTGCTTGTGTATGTTTACGTGCGTGAGCTTTTGTATGTGTGTGCGTGTGTGTGTGTGTGTAACCAGAAGTTTGCGTATATGCGTGCGCGTGTGAGCGTGTGTTTGTGTGTGCGTGTCTGTTTGTAATTGTGTGTTGAATTGCGTCTTTTTTGCGCGTGTATATGTTTATGTGCGTATGTGTTTGAGAGAGCGCACGTTTGTTCACGCGTGAGTCTTTGCATGTGTGTCTGTTTTTGAATTTGTGAGCATGCTTGTGTGTTTTTGCTCTTGTGTGTGAGTGTGTTTTTGTGAGCGTGATCGTTTTTGATAGTGTGCGTTAAGGTGCCTGAAAGTGTATGCGTTTGTTTGTGTGTGTTTTGGTGCTTTTGAATTTATGTGTGTGTGCATGTGTGCTTGTGTGTGTATGTCCGCATATTTGTGCAAGATTGCGTGAGCGAGTGTGCGTTTGTGTGTACATATGTGTTTTTGTGTGTCTGTGTGCCTGTGTGTACTTGTATATACCTGTGGAGGTTGTGGTTGAATGTGTGCGCGTGCGCGTCTGTGTGTGCTTGTGTGTGTGTGTGTGTTAGTGTGTGGGTTTTCGCTTATTTGTTTGTCTCGTGTGCGTATGTGCGTCAGCGTTTGTTTGTGTGTGCATGTAGTTGTGTGTTTGTCTGTGTATTTGATTGTTTGTGTGTGTGGGAATATGTGTGTGCGTGTGGGTTTGTGCGTTTGCGCGCGCGTGCGTGTGCGTTTGTGTTTGTGTATGTGTAGGTTTGTTCGCTTTAAGTTGTGCAATTTTTTGTGTGTTCGTGTGAGTGAGTGTGTGTGTTTGTGTGCATGTGCGTAAGTGGGAGTAAGTGTATATAGTTTTTGCGTGTGCCTGCTTGTGTTTGTGTGTGTTTGTGTGTGGGTTTTTGCTTATTTGTTTGTCTCGTGTGCGTATGTGCGTCAGCGTTTGTTTGTGTGTGCATGTAGTTGTGTGTTTGTCTGTGTATTTGATTGTTTGTGTGTGTGGGAATATGTATGTGCGTGTGGGTTTGTGCGTTTGCGCGCGCGTGCGTGTGCGTTTGTGTTTGTGTATGTGTAGGTTTGTTCGCTTTAAGTTGTGCAATTTTTTGTGTGTTCGTGTGAGTGAGTGTGTGTGTTTGTGTGCATGTGCGTAAGTGGGAGTAAGTGTATATAGTTTTTGCGTGTGCCTGCTTGCGTGTGCGTATGTTTGTTTGCACGTTTCCGTGGTGGATTTTGTGCGTCTGTGTGTGCGCGTTTGTGTGTTTGTACTTGTATGTGTTTGTGTTTGTGGCTGTTGGCGTTTATGTGTGTTATATTTGTGTGTTTGTATGCGTATATGTGTGCAAGCATGTGTGTTTATGCGTGCGTGCGCGAGAGTGTGTCTGTATTTGCCCGTGTTCATGTGTTCCTGTGGGTTTTTGCTTGTGTGTGTTTGATATTGTGTGTGTGTGTTTGTGTATTTCTGCGTGCATGAACTGTGTTTCTGCGTGTGTTTGTGTGCGTGATTCTGTGTTGGTTACTGTGTTTTTGTGTTTGTTCGTGTGTGAGCTCGTGTGTGTGAGGTCTCATGGGTGTCCGTGTTTGGGTTCTCGTGAGATTATGTGCATGGGCATTTGTGCTTGTGTATGTATGTGCCCGTGTTTGTGTGTGCGTGTTTGTGTGTGAGTGTGCCTTTGTGTGTGTGTGTGTGTGTGTGTGTGTGCGGTTGTCTCTGTGTGTATGAGTTTTCGTGTGTCCATGCACGTCTGTGTGCTTGTATGTACCTGTGGAATTTGTCGGTGTGTGTGTGTGTGTGTGTGATTTTGTCTGCGTATGAGTGTTTTTGTGGGTGTTTGTGTGTGTGTGCGTTTGTATGTTTGTGTGCGCGCGCATGTGTGTGTACGTGTATGTGTTTGAGTTTTTGGCGTGTATTTTTGTTTGTTTGTCTCGCACGCGTGTGTTATGTGTGTGAGCATGTGTTTGTGTGTGAATATATGTGTGTGTGTGTGTGTGTGTGTGTGTGTGTGTGTGTTCATTTTCGTGCTGCTCTGTGTGTTTGTGTTTGTAGGTTTGTTCGTCATAAATTTGTGTATGTTTGTGTGTGTTTGTGTGAGTATGTGTGAGTGTGAGGTTGTGCGTAATTGTGAGAGCGTGTGTGTGTTTGTTTGTGCCTGCGCGTATACGCGTGTGCGTTTGTCTGTGTGTGCATATGCGTGTTAGTCTGTGTGCACGTTTGCGTGAGTGCTTTAGTGTGTCTGTATGTGCACGTTTGACTGTGTATGTGTTTTGGTGCTTTTGAGTTTATGTGTGTGTGCATGCGTGCTTGTGTGTGTTAGTCCGCATATTTGTGCCAGATTGCGTGAGCGAGTGTGCGTTTGTGTGTACATATGTGTTTTTTTTGTGTCTGTGTGCCTGTGTGTACTTGTATATACCTGTGCAGGTTGTGGTTGAATGTGTGCGCGTGCGCGTATGTGTGTGTGCGTCTGTGTGTGCTTGTGTGTGTGTGTGTTTGTGGGTGGGTTTTTGCTTGTTTGTTTGTCTCGTGTGCGTATGTGCGTCAGCGTTTGTTTGTGTGTGCATGTGTTTGTGTGTTCGTCTGTGTATTTGAGTGTTTGTGTGTGTGTGGGAATATGTGTGTGGGTGTGGGTTTGTGCGTTTGCGCGCGCGTGCGTGTGCGTTTGTGTTTGTGTATGTTTAGGTTTGTTCGCTTTAAGTTGTGCAATTTTTTGTGTGTTCGTGTGAGTGAGTGTGTGTGTTTGTGTGCATGTGCGTAAGTGGGAGTAAGTGTATATTTTTTGCGTGTGCCTGCTTGCGTGTGCGTGTGTTTGTTTGCACGTTTCCGTGCTTGATTTTGTGCGTCTGTGTGTGCGCGTTTGTGTGTTTGTACTTGTCTGTGTTTGTGTTTGTGACTGTTGGCGTTTGTGTGTGTTTTATTTGTGTGTTTGTTTGCGTATATGTGTGCAAGCATGTGTGTTTATGCGTGCGTGCGTTAGAGTGTGTCTGTATTTGCCCATGTGTATGTGTTCCTGTGGGTTTTTGCTTGTGTGTGTTTGATATTGTGTGTGTATGCGTGTGTTTTTGTGTTTCTGCGTGCATGAACTTTGTTTCTGCGTGTGTTTGTGTGCGTAATTCTGTGTTGGTTACTGTGTTTTTGTGTTTGTTCGTGTGTGAGCTCGTGTGTGTGTGAGGTCTCATGGGTGTCCGTGTTTGGGTTCTCGTGAGATTATGTGCATGGGCATTTGTGCTTGTGTATGTATGTGCCCGTGTTTGTGTGTGCGTGTTTGTGTGTGAGTGTGCCTTTGTGTGTGTGTGTGTGTGTGCGGTTGTCTCTTTGTGTATGAGTTTTCGTGTGTCTATGCACGTCTGTGTGCTTGTATGTACCTATGGAGTTTGTCGGTGTGTGTGTGAGTGTGAGAGAGTTTTTTGCGTGTATTTTTGTTTGTTTGTCTTGTACGCGTGTGTTATGTGTGTGAGCATGTGTTTGTGTGAATATATGTGTGTGTGTGTGTGTGTGTGTTCATTTGGGTGCTGGTCTGTGTGTTTGTGTTTGTAGGTTTGTTCGTCATAACTTTGTGTATGTTTGTGTGTGTTTGTGTGAGTATGTGTGAGTGTGAGGGTGTGCGTAATTGTGAGAGCGTGTGTGCGTGTGTGTTTGTGCCTACGCGTATACGCGTGTGCGTTTGTCTGTGTGTGCATATGCGTGTTCTTGTGTGTGCACGTTTGCGTGAGTTCTTTAGTGTGTCTGTATGTGCACGTTTGACTGTGTGTGTACGTGTTTTTGTATATGTACGTGTTTGTGTGTTTGTATGTGTTGGGTGCGTATCTGTGCTATATGTGTGTCGTATTGTGTGCAAACATGTGTGCAAACGTGTGTTTTTTTGCGCGTTTGCGTGAGCGTGTGTTTCATTTTGCATGTTTATGCGCGTTCCTGTTTGTTTTTGTTTATGTGTGTGAGTGTATTTGTAAATTTGTTTGTGCGTATGTTTGTGTGTTTCTAAGTGCAAGTGTGTATGTGTGTGTTTCTGTGTTTTTGTGTATGCGTTCACGAGTTTGTGTTTTTGTGTATGTTCGAGTGTGTGAGGACGGGTTTTTGTAAGTATTTGTGCGTTCGTGCCTGTGTATGTGTGTTGGTTTGTTTCATATGAGTGTGTTTGTGTGTGTGTTTGTTTGTGTGTCCTCGTGAGTGTGTCTGTTACTTTTAGCGAATGTGTGTGAGCGTGTATGTCTGTGGGTTTGTGCGAGCGTTTGCGTTTGTGTGGTTGTGTTGGAATGTGTAGGTTTGCATGTTTCATTTTGTGTGTTTTTGTGTGTATGCATGTGAGTGTGTGCGTGTTTTTGTGTTCTAGATTTTTTTGTGTGCGTGTGTCTGAATGTTCGTTTGTGTGAACTGAGGTTTTTCTGCGTGCTTGTGCGTGTGTGTTTGTGTTTTAATATGTGTTCATGTGTGAGTTTGCGTGTGTATGTGTGTGTGTGAGTGTGTGTGTGAACGCTTGTGTGCGTTTGTGTGTGTGTTTGTGCGCGTGTGTGTATGTGTGTTATTTATATGTTGTATGCGTGTATGTGTGTGCGTCTGTACGTTTATGAGTGTTTGTGTTAGTGTGTGTGCGCGTATGTGTGCGTGATATGTGTGTATGTTTCTATATTTTCAAATGTATGTTCAAGTCTGTGTGTTTGAGCGTGTGCGAGGATGCGTGCGTTTGTGAGCGTGTGTTGGTTTTCTTGTGTAGGTTTGGGAATAGGTGTTTGTTTGTTTGTGTGTGTGCTTTCGAATGTGTATTTGTGTTTGCATGTGTATGCGCATTCCTAATTGTTTTTGTTTGTGTGTGTAATTGTGTTTGTGAAAGTGTGTGTGCGTGTGTTTGCGTGTTTCTATGTGCAAGTGCTTATTTGTGTGCTTCTGTGTTTGTGTGTATGGGTTCACGAGTGTGGTGTGTTTTTGAGTATGTTCGAGTGCGTGAGGGCGCGTGTTTGTAAGTATATGTGAGTTCATACTTGTGTGTACAAATTCAAACACAAACACACAAACGCATACGCACGCAGAAAAGCACAAACATACAAGCTCACACACATACGCGCAAATTAACAGACACACACATGAACACACACACACACTCATATGAGACAAACATACACACAGAAACTTACACTCACAAAAAAACACACACACATAGGTTTGCATGTTTCATTTTTTGTGTTTTCGCGTGTATACATGTGGTTGTGTGGGTGCATGCTTGTTCATGTGTTTGTGCACGTTTTGGCGTGTTCGTGCTTTTGTGTGTTTGTGTGTTTGTGCACGTTTGCTTGCGTGAAATTGTGCGTCTGTATTTAAGCGTTTTTGTGTGTGATTGTGTCTTTGTAAATGTATGTGAGTGTGTTTGTGTCTGTACGTATGTTTGTGTGAATTTATGTGGGCTAGCGTATGTGTTTATGCTTGTGCCTGTGAGCGTGTTTCTGTTTTCATGAGTTTTTCTTTGCTTGTTTTTGAATGCCCGTTTGTGTGAGTTGCAGTTTTTCTGCGTGCTTGTGCGTGTGCGTTTGTGTTATATTTTGTGTTCGTGTGTGAGTTTGCGCGTGTGTGGGTGGTTGTGTGTGTATGTGCGTGTGCGCTTGTGCGTGTGCGTTTGTTTTTGTGTGTGTGTGTGCGTGTGTGTATGTGTAATTTATATGTTGTATGCGTTCTTGTGTTTGTGTGTGTTTGTGTACGTGCGAGCATGTGTGTGCGTCTGTACTTCTATGTGTGTTTGTGTTAGTTTGTATGTGCGCGTATGTGTGCGTAAAATTTTTCTATGTTCGTATGTTCAAGTGTGTGTGTGTGTGCGTGTGCGAGTATGCAAGTATTTGTCAGCGTGTGTTGGTTTTGTGTGTAGGATTGGGAATATGTATTTGTTTGTTTTTGTGTGTGTGTGAATTCGAATGTGTGTTTGTGTCTGTTTGTGTATGTATGTGTGTGTGTTTGTGTGTGCGGGTGTAGGTTTCTGTGTGCGAGTGCGCGTTCTTGTGTCTATGTGTTTGTTTGTATGTGTATTAGTGTACGTGCATGAGTATGTTTGTGTTTGTGTTTGCGTTTGTGTGTGTGCGTTTAGTTGGGTTTGTGAATGTGCTGGTGTGTGTTTGTGAGTGGGTTTCTGTGTATGCGTGTGTTTATGGTATTGGTGTGTACATGGGATGTATTTGAACGGTTGTTTCTTTGCGTTTGTAATTATGTGTTATTGTGCGTGTTTTAGTGTGCAAGCATAAGCATTTGTTGTGTATGTTGCGATAGTGTGTGTCTTTTTTATGTTTGCGTGTGTCCTTGTGTGTGTGTGTGTGTGTGTTGACGCGGGCAAGCGTCTGGATCTGTACCTTTTTTGTGCGTTTGTGTTTAAGTGGGTGTTTGTGTGTGTGTGTGTTTGTGTGTGTGTGCGTGTGTGTGCTCTTTGTATGTGTTTATGCGATAAAGTGTATTTGTGTGTTCCTATTGGTGTGTTTTTTTTAGTATTTGTTTATGTGTGTGCACGCGTGTAAATCTCTGTGGGTGTGAATGTATGCGTTTTGTGTGTGCGTGTGTGTTTTGTGAGTGTATGTGTGTGTGTGTTTGCGCGTATGTGTTTGTGTCTGTGCTTTTTTGTGTTTTTGAGCTTTTGTGCGTGCGTGAGTGTGCTCGTGTGTGTGCTTGTGTGTGTGTGTGTGTGTGTGTGTTTGTGTTCGAGTATGTTCGTGTGTTTGTTTGTGACCGTTTGTATGTGTTGTTTGTGTGTGTTTTCGTCCGAGTAATTGCTTGTGTGTGTGCTTGTGTGTGTGTGTGGGCGTGTGTTTTGTGTGTTTGCGTGCGTTTTTTGTGTTTTTTTATGTTTGTGCATTTATGCGTGCGTGGGTTGATATACGTGAATGTTATTGTGTGGGTTTGCGTACGAGCGTTTTTATTTGTGTTTGTCTGTGTTTTTGAGTTTGTAGGTGTGCGTGCGTTTGCGCGTGCTCATTTGTGTGGGTTTTTTTGCGCTTTTGTTTTGTGTTTGTTTGTGTCCGTTTGTATTCATGAGGTTAAGTTTTTGTGTGTGTGCGTGCGTTTATGTGTTCGTTTACGTGTGTGTGCGTGTTTGTTGTGTGTGTGCGTTGTGTATTTGTGTATGTGTACGTGTGTTTGGGTTGAGTTTGTTTGTATGCGTGTGCGTGAAAAAGTGCTTGTGTGTTTTTTTGTGTCAGTATAGGCTTGTGTTTGTTTGTGTGTTGTTTGTTTTGTGTGTTTGAGTGCGTTTGTGTGCTTGAATGCGTGTTCGAGTGTACGCGGGCGCGCATTGGTATGGGTGTGAGTGTGTGGGTTTGTGTAAGTGTGTGTGTTTATATTTTTGTGTGCGCGCGTCTGTGTGTGTGTTTGTGCGTATATATGTGCGCTCGCGTTTGTGTGAAAGTGTAGTTTTATGTGTCTGTGTGTGTTATATGTTTATGTGCATGCTTGCGTGTGTGAGTTTGTGAGCTAATGTTTATTAAATTGCGCGATCGTGTATGTGTGCGTTTGTATGTGCGAGTGTTTGTTTGTGTGTGTATGTTTGTGCGTGTGTATGTGTGTGGTGTATATATTTATGTGTGTGAAAATGCGTGTATGTTTTTTTGTGCCTGCTGTTGTGTATTTGTGAGTGTTTCTTTGTTTGTTTGTGCGCGCGCGTGTGTGCGAGTGTATGTATGCGGAAAGTTGTGTGTGCGTGTGTGTATTGTGAGTGTGTGCGCGTGTGTTTGTGTGCTTGTGTGTGCGTGTGTGTTTCTGTGTGTTTGTTTTTTTGAGTTTGTGTGCATGCGTGAGTGAGCGTGTGCTCCTGTGTGTGTGTGCGTGTGCGTGTGTGTTTGTGTTTGTTTGCATTCTTGTTTGTGATTTTCATTGTGTCCGTTTGTTTTCATGTGTTTGAGTTTTTGTGAGTGTGTGTTCGTTTGTGTTTGCGCTTTCGTGTGTGTGGGTGTGTGTTTTGTGCGAGTTTTTGCTTGTGTTTGTACTTGTGTGTTTTTGTGTGTTTGTTTGTGAGTCTGCGTATGTGCGTGCGTGCGTTGCTATCCGTGCATGTGTTGCTTTGATTCGTGTAAATGTGTGTGTATTTGTGTGTGTGCGCTTGAATGTGTGTCTGTGTGTTTGTGTTTGTGCGTACGTATGTGCACTCGCGTTTGTGTTTACGTGTAGGCTTATGAGTGTGTGTGTGTGTGTTTGTTTGTGCGTGTATGTTTGTGTGTGTTGGTGTTTTTGTATTTTTGTGCGTTCCTGTATTTGCGTATGCTCATGTGTGTGATGCGTGCGTGTGTGTGTGTGTGTGTGTGCATTTGTGTGTGTGTGTGTGTGTTTGTGCGTGTGTGCGTGTGTGTGCATGGGCTTGAGTGTGTTTGGTGGTCAGAGTACAGTGAGAGTTTTTTTTCGATTGCGACAGGAGGGTCGAAATCTGTCAAAACGAACATTTCACCGTCAACTCTGCCAAATTTTTTCACATTTGATGCAGATACACTAAAAATTGAAATAAAAACATGAAATAAGCACAAATTTTCTGAATTGAACTTTAATTTTCAAAGCAAGAGTATAATTTCAAAGCATGCGGTAAAGCAGATTATAACGTCCATAATGCAATTTAATATCAATCAGGTTTATTAAGTATAGGAAAGCTAATTTTTTTTTGAAATTATAGCTATGATTAAATTTATCAGAGTTCCGATAGCTGATTTTCAGAGCTAAAAATTGTCCCGATTTTCTTTTATGTCAGTCCTGCCAATTTTCGTCCAATCTAATCACTGGTTTTTATTCTTATCGTCGTTTTGACTGTTGAGCAGAGCAGAAATCCGTTTGAATTGGGTTTCGAGCTCTTTGGTTATGCGCGTTTCCAGTTCTGAAATAAAGTAAAGAGAGTCTGAAACGACAAGAAATCGTGCCACTTGATTGACTATGAAGCAACAGAGTCACTCTGCTAAGTTTTAATCGAGGCTTAGAGTCTATCTATAGCAATCCCAGCCACAACGGGAAGTCATGATTTAGAACTTTTTAAATTGTCTGTATAAATTGAATCTTATAGCATTGATTTTTATGTCTTTTTATTTGCATCATTTAAAAGGTGAATACTCTAAACTTAATGCTGCAGAAATTTGAAAAGAATTGAGAGGTTTGCAATCGAGAGAGGTTCATGCAATGGTTAAAAATGGTTGCTGGTAAATAGTTCATACCACTGATCATCTTTTAATTTTGATTTTAGCCTTCATCGGTTTTAATCCCTTGAAACCCTTAACAAATAATTTGTCTTAGTTTACGAAAATCACGATTCTGGATTAAGACTTGTTTTTGTTCTAAAGATGGTAGTTGCAAAACCTGTTTGGAAAGCACAACTGTGTTCTAAGTTTTCTCTTCAAAGCATTGCAACATTGATTTATCCTTTCGTCAAGATTCTCATTTTGCAAGATTCTTGCGAGAATGCTGCAGGATTTCGAAATTCTTGCAAGAATCTGACAAAAATTGTATCCACTCATCACTAGGAGACTAAGTAAATATTTATTTCAAAATCTTGCCTCAATACTCTTTCACTGCCACCTTTGACTCTCAAAACCTACGCCATTGCATCAGCAGGTTTTCTTTGCAAATTCCATTTTGGCTCATTTCTCTGAATAATAAACTGATTAGATTGAATAAAAGACATTTTTACTAAATTCGGTTCTGAGTAGGGATAGTTAGAACACAATTTTGTCTAACATTTAGAACTGTATGTTTCAATAACAATACCGAACTTGGAAAAAACTTGAAAACAGGAATTTCAATTTTCTCAGCCTAACTTAATGGAATCTTTGTAAAAAAATTTCAAAACTGATCTTAAGTAGCTTTTTTGCAGAATTTATTGCTTTGATTAGGCTAAAATCCACTCAATTTGACTTTCTCTTTGACGTTAGACATAAAAGATGTCATTAGATATCAAGAAGACAATTCTACTTGGTTAGAGCAAAACAGATCTGGACAAAAATATAACAAGAAATACAATAATTTTCAATTTCTGCTTGATGTGCTCTCTTTATGGGAGGATCCTTGAACTAATAAATTTTTTTCGGAAAAATGAATGGAATCCCTAAATGAAAGAAAAAACTATGGGGCAGTTCAACAGGGTGTTGGCTTTTCTAACGACAATTTTTTTGATTCAATTTTGTTCGAATTTTGATTTTAAACGAGGTGACGAGCTACTATTGCAGTCATAAATACAGGAGGTCGCATGGGCAGGACATATCCACTGACACCTGAAGTTGCAACTGACATTTGAAAGCATTAGCTTTATTTCAGCTGAGGGAAAAAACTTGCGCTCATAAATAACTACCTTTCATACTGTGTTCTGTTTTCTGCTTTATGCACTGTTTTATGCACTGTTCTATGCACTGTTCTACGTTGTCCAATTGTGTCTCTATGCCGAGCAGTTTGCTTTGGAGGCTAATAACTTCGGCTAAAACCATCAAAATTATAATAACACAAAGCTATCACTTAACACAAAGAGTCTATGGACCAAAATCTATTTTTTCTCCATATCTACAAAACTGTATAAGGTACCCTACAGAAACCTTTGTCTAAGTTTAAACAACTTGAAAACAGCGTGTCCACATCTTCCTTCTACGGATACTTGCCCGAGTCGTGTTCGGAGGTTAATCTTGAAGAACCCTGCAAGATTATGCGCCTTCTTTAAAAATTTCTGGCAAGAATATCTTGCCACATTTGAATCTATGATGGGCATAAAGCTCAAAAGTGACTCAAAAGATTGTAAGCAATTCAATAAAACGCATTAACTTCCCAAAATTTTCAGTGATTTTGGTTCTGTTCAGATAGGGTTTTATGGCAATTGTTTTGCTCGATAAAATTGAAATCTGTAAGTATCAAACCCTTCCACATCTCCTCCTGGTGGTTCTGCAATTTGACCTCCATTTTCTGCAGCTTATTCTCCAAGTCTGAGTCACCTAAATTGTTCTCAAATATAATAGGAAGTAACTGTTGTATTTAATGTTGACTACAATGTTAGAGCTGTATTTAAAGCTGAACAATGTTGTGTTCAGTTTTCAACGCAGTTCTTGCGATCTTCACCCACAATGTTAATAAAAATCTTTTTAACACGGTCAACGCACAAATTCAAAAAATCTATATCCTAAGCTTCCATCAAGTTTTCCCAAACTCCTTATGTTGCCAGTGTAAAGGCTTGCTAATAACTTTGTGCACGGACTAATTGGCAACATCACCACATGACCACAAAAATGGTGATTCGAGAGCTGGTATTTAGTTAACAAGAGAGTTAACTGATGTTTCTACATCTGCGGATCGCATGGTGTTTTTTATTGTAACAGACTCGAAATACGAGCGAGCTGATAATGGATTCGGGAATTGTGCCAAGAAAAAATTGCATTTTCCCAAAAAAATTGGCCTGGTGTCAACTCAACTCAGATGTTAGCGTTAGAATTAACAAGGGGCAGCGGACGGTTGTTGAGCATGATAATATTTCTTTAGGTTGGAGAGTAATTTTTTACTTATCAATTTTGAAATTTTTCGAAAAATAGAGAATTCAGTTTTCTAAGGCTCACCGTTAAGAAAAAAATTGCTGTTATAATTACCTTGCGCCCATTGTACGCCTAGCCATTTAGAAGTCCGAATTGGTCCGCAAACAGATTTCCCTTTTTATAAATTACATCTTTTCAGCCTTTTACACGCCGTTTCTCAAGCTTAAGATCTCTTAAGAACATTTTAAAGATAATCAGCGCTTTTACGATAAATTTGTCTGTAAAATTGGTAGTGAGTGACCCAAACAATTTCGCAAGGTCCCGCTTTTTTACTATATTTATGAAATTAATGGAAATTTAACTTTTGAAAAGATATTTTTTAAATTCTGGAAAAATGGGATAGCAGTATCCAGAGATATAACCATACAAGGTTCTTTCAAGCGGAACCTTTGCTTGCAAATCCTTTGAAAAAATTATTATTTATATCTTTCTCAAGTCTTCCAGGACTCTGGATTACTAAATACAATCTTGCCGCAAATGGCAAAAAAAATTGTGAAAGTTCGCACAGCTGAAATTTTGGTCATTTTTTTTGAGAGATAGTAGCCGAAAAGCTCTGATAGTAGTAGATAGTAGCAGAAATAGAGCATTGACAATATACATCAAAAGGAGTCATTTGGCAAAGTATGACAGAGAAGTATAATGATTAGTTTTCGTTAGCGGCAACAACCTCCAAATTTTTTTGCCACTCTTCTAATGGCTGTAAAACAAAAAGCAAAAAAAAGTATTTAAAAAGTCTCTCGATGCGGGCTATCATTAGTAAGTTTTTTATTCAATATATTTTTGGAATTTATAATTGTGTTTAGGGGCCACACTAAAAAAAATTAGTAAGATGTTCAGACATGTAAGAAAATGTATGTTGTGGCAAAAATTTGGAAGCTTTAGCATGAGCCTGATAACGATTTCTTTTAATGATTTAGGGGCACGAATAAAAATTAATAATTTTTCTTTGGTTTTCAATTTTAAATTATTTTTAGCGGCTCAGGAAAAAGCTTCCTGTCCTTACCAAAAAAACTTAAAAGGTGCTAAATATTTTCCTTTAAAGCAGAGTAATAACTGCTTTCTTCAGCAATGCCTTCTGTTTTATTCAATATTTAAATTTGTGTTTTCAATCTATGGAAAACAATTACGACTGATAATCATAATCTCTTAACAAATTTTCCTCGAAATCAATTTCTTGATTTAGTTTTCAACAGTAGAGAAGAGAGTAGTAAATTCTAATTATTTTGTTTTCATGATTGCTAATAGAAAAAACCGACAGATTTTTCTGTACAAACAATCAGCAATTTATCAAATAACACAGAAAAATGCGTTCTCTTAAAGAAAGATTGGCCTCACTATTAAAGATACAAAAGGTCTTGGTCCAGGCATTATCTTTCTTTCAAATATTGCTTCACTCAGTTATTTTCCCAATGTCAAAATTTTCGCTGCGGTAGACTCACTGTTTGGGAGGTACCTTGTTGAAGAGTCTACAAAATTGTGCAACAAAATTATTTTTCAAAAAAATTTGTGATTCAGTAAATTCAGTTTTCAATTAATACTTTTTATTGACTTTTTTGAATAAAGCAATCTTTATCTCATTTTTTTAATATAACATTACAGAAATAATTGCCAAACGCTTCAAAGTTTAAGAGGACGACTGTTAGGTGTCGTTGCTACTAGATTGTTTAGATGCATCAGAATTTTAAACACATTGATAAATTCTAGATTTTTTTCCTCTTTCTGTGTGTTTTTATGGAGTTATCTTTAAAGTTTTGTCAGCACAAACTGCTATATAACACTTGATGCCATAATGTCTGAATCATAGTTATATATAGATAAGAATTTATAAGATATTAAAATTCATTCATGAAAACCTTACTCTACAGTTTTTCTTGAATAAATGCCTCATTTGATAGATTAATTTGACTTGCTCACTGTTTCTTTTTAGGAAACGACTTTTGATCTTTTATTTTTCAAAAAAAAATGGAGAGTATTAGCAAAACAATAAAAAGTTAGCACAATTCAAGCACTCTTGGTAAAACAAAACAACATACCAAAAATCAACACTGCGAACTCATAGTTAGTACTTGTCAAAAATGCATCAAATGAGATGTTGCCAAACTTATCAAGACAATATGGGAAATTAAAACAGTCATCCAAGTTTTTGTGAACAGCTTGTGTCAAAATAATGAAGACCACTAGGTACCCAGATTGCCCAAATTTGATGCAATTTTGACAACTTACTAAGATTCGTAAGATTTTTACGGTGCTTTAGAAAACTAACGAAACTTAGTATGAAGCCGTATATGGCCGTAGAATTTTTCCATTAGCACGGTATCTAGATAATTAGT